>NC_137435.1:10022500-10175000 GCF_964374335.1 Astatotilapia calliptera
CCAGAAATGCATATACTATTATATATTGTACATATATTTATTAGTTTCAGATGTAGCCATTCTTGTATTTTGCTTGTTTACATTATTGTATTTTGCACAACTCTGTTGCTTGTGAAGCTCGCACACAAGAATTTCGCTCACATGTACTGTACCAATGTACCTGCACATGTGATGTGACAATAAAAGTGATTTGATTTTGATTTGATTTGAAAACCTGCAGGACACCAGCCCTTGAGGCCTGGAGTTGGACACCCCTGATTTATCAACTGTGCTTCTCAATCTGTATCACTTCCTAGGCTGTATCCATATCTACTTTTTAATACTGCAAAGGCTTAGACCTCTGCAGAATACCAGTGCAGTGCACAACCTCAGTATACTTGATAGTGACTAATATGCCTTCTGATTCTATTTTTTAGTGATATAACTTGTTGAAGTCAGTCTAAGCTATATTCCGATACACTATGTCAGGTCTTTTCTTAACATGGGGATTTAGATACTTGACAAGTTGTTAGGTTTTGTATTGTTGTTTGTCATTTATGCTTAGAAATATTTAACCATATAGGCTTAGAGGTGTATAATCAATTGTGTAGTGATAGGATGTGTGATCTTTAGCAGGCTACAAAGGCTTGGTGCACATCCTAGGAGCATAAGAGAGGTCCTATCTTCTCTTTGTTGATATATGGTATAGCAAACACACGTATATCTCTTTAAGTATAAGAGCCTTTTGTTCAGATGGACCCGCTAGACTCCTGGCACCAGCTTTGGGGAGTCTTCACAAGGTCACATCTTGACCTCACACACACACACACACACCCACACACACACACACACACACACACACACACACACAGTATTCTTTGTTCACATGTATACCTATGTAAGATGTTATATGTTAATGACCCTATGCATATTCTAGGGGTGCAACGATATTCGTATCGATATTGAACCGTTCGATACAGTGCTTTCGGTTCGGTACGCATATGTATCGAACAATACAACATTTGTAATTTATTTTATCAATTTTCCTTCTGACGATGCTGTCTGTGTTGAGCGCTCAGTGAATCTGTGTTCGACCACTCCACCTAGGCTGCACTGTCCAGCGCAGATCCACTGAGCGCTCAACACAGACAGCATAGTCAGAAGGAAGAGCGCAGGACACCTCCCCCACCCTCATTCAGTTCTGGCGTTTGGAATTATTTTGGTTTTCATGTGACGTATGACCCTGAAGGTAAGCGAGTCATGGACTAAAGTAAAACAGTATGTTGGATGTGCCATGCAATGCTCAATTACATTGGTGTGAACTAGTGTGCTAGCGCAGTTAGCTCGTTAACGTGTTGGCCGTCTAGCCCCATGCACGGAGCGATCGGCGGTAGCTCGTTAACGGAGATTTGCCGTGTTGTGGCGTTAAGGTCATTTCAACGAGATTAACCTGAAAGCACTAGTGGGAACACAACGAATATGACTGCACATTTACGCTGACATCATCCTAGTGCAAAGACAAAAACAACAAGCATGCTACTAACTTTAGCCGAGTCATTTAGACAGCTGTTAGCACATGATTCTCCTTATGCTGCTGAGAATATAGCCCAGAAGAAGCGGATAGTATAGCTTTTATTTTGGAAAGAGACATTTCTCTGTAATAAACTCTCTTTTCCAAAGATGAGTGATTCCTCAATCAGATACAGGGCTTGCAATATCGCTAGCCCGACGTCCCGGAGCTAGCGATTTTTTCAGTCGGGCTACCAAAATCTATCTCTTCCCTGCCCGTCGGGCTATTGTAGGAAAAATATATGTCAATGCTTTTGCATTCTTTCAGAAATGTAGCTGGGTAATTATGTCATTGGCATCGGTGAGCCACTGTCAATATGTGACATATTGAAGTCGCGTTTGAATTTGCGCTTGTTTTTTTGCTTTCACTTTGCAATCGTGCGAACTGTGTATAGAGAGCGACAGCACTGATCTGTGAGTGATGATAATTTGTGCACCAATTCCTCTGACATCGTCTTATTAATCGTTAGCTTACTATGCAAACATGACAAGTGAAATCTCCCGCAGCAAGCTTAAACATGTGAGAGGTTGATCGCGCAGAGAATCGCTGAGCTTATGTGAGTGAGTGTGTAAAAGCATTTCAGTTCTGCTGAGCCAAATAAGACAGGTCAGGGTGAAGAAGTGACAGCCAAAGAAAAGCTTACCACAAAACGGAGAAGTTATGACAAATCAGACTATAAGGCAAAAAGAAAGTGCAGCTTTATGGTTTCATGGACAAAAGAATTTCTGTGGCTGCGATATGACGAGCTAAATAACCAGGGCTGCACATAAGTGGTCCGCAGGTGCGCATTCGCTGTCAAAATAAAAAACACGCACAAGGGTTAGGGTTAAATTTAAAAACTGTACTTTTGAGTTAAAATATATATTTATAATTTTAATAAATGACAAATTAAAAATGCATGAACATTTTTTTGTATCGAAAAAATATCGAACCGTGACACCAAAGTATCGAACCGAACCGAACCGTGAATTTTGTGTATCGTTGCACCCCTAGCATATTCATGTAACCTCAATGAAAAAGCAGTGTTACGGGGGAACGGACGAGAGCAACTGGGGTCAAGCGAAGGAACGGCGTTTGTCCGGTTCTCTCCCGTGCACGAGAAACATGAAGAACTTTGCCTACTTCGTGTCTTGCTTGCTGTGTAATTATATTGTCTTCAACGTTCCAGCGAATAGGTTCAAGCTACAAACCTATCACAAGTGTTTTATGGTTGACTTGAATCCTTAAAAATGAAAGATTACTAAATAACTATGTAAGGATTGTGCTCTTTCTCTCGCACCACTTCCAACAGAGTTTAACATAAAGGCAGTCTGGGAACCAATCAGTCTGTCTACTGACCAACTTTGATGAGCTTTACCTGATGGTCCTTGTTTACAAATAGTTGTAAGACATGTTAAAAAGAGATGAAGTTTTTGAGATTGTATTTAGGTAAAGGCATGCCCTCCATTGTTTTCTACACAGACTGTTTACTTGTATGAGACCAAAGCATTCTAAAATGGGATTGGTCAGTAAACCTCAGAGTACAAGCAGATTATAAATGAAAATCAAACAAATTACACAACCAAAAGTAATATCCCTCCCTTACAAATTCTGCATAGAGATTTGGTTAAGGGTAAGGCGATGGGGATAGAGTCAGCACAACAGGCTACAGACAGAGGGTTCATGGCAAGCTGTTTGACAGTTAAAGGCATCTATGTGCTCATGCAGGTCTCAGGCAGTTACATTGCAATATATAAAATTTAAAAAGTAAAGTGCTTCTTACTAATTGTGATTTATTTTATGCATGTATACAAACTATGCTCTTTTATTTATTTAGTTTTGTGACTAAACAACTTCATGTGTATATATTTATAAACTGTCATGAACCAGAGGTTCAAGCAAGATGCAGACCCAAAAGCAGACTCAAAAACCCACTTAACTTTTCACAAGTCTTTATTTACACAGCGAGAGTGGAATCTGGTTAAACATGAATACACATGAGGAGACACCAGCAGAGAACAGGTGTTAAGGCCTCTGTGCAGACTGTCCCTCCTGCCTTTGCCTTTGCCGTTGTCTTTGCATTGCTGCCCTTTGCAACCTTTGTGTTTAGTAACTGCCTGTGAGATGTTTAGATGAGTAGTGTTAGTGTTATTTGAATATATAAGTTGTTTGTTATGTTCGTTTAAATCACCCTATTGCCTAGTGAGATGTTTCACTAACGGCTTTCGGTTGTGTTAATAAACCTTATGTTTTTCTTTTTATGTAACCCTCTGTCTCTGGGCTCATTTATGTTACATCCCCTGTAGCAGAGCCGGGTCGTAACAACGGGTCATCACGAGGAGTCACTGGCGGAGAATGCGAGCGGAACGAGAACCCTGAAACAGCAAAATAGCAAAAAAGCATTCATTCAGTTCAATGCATAATAAAGATTATATCTAAACCACATACACACAAAGCAGTCATCTTTATCGACTTATGTTAGTGCTGCCTGTGACTACCCGATAAAACATTCAAGGCTTTATAGGTGCGATTTTGAACAGCAGGCATATCTCTGGAGTATTGGGTGTTATGTTAAAGCTCATCTTTAGATTGTTAGTTAAGACCAGTGTTGGTCAAGTTACTTGAAAAAAGTAATCAGTAACTAATTACCGATTACTCCCCCAAAAAAGTCATCCCGTTACTTTACTGATTACTTATTTTCAAAAATAATTAATTACTTAGTTACTTAGTTACTTAGTTACTTTTTAAAAACACGATTTACAACCTGAATAGGTGATAAAGCGATAGATCTTTCAGCCCAATTCTACTTTTAATCCATCATACAAAATGTAATCAAATGGAAAAGTCTCTTTTTAAAACTTGTTTTATTAGTTTTAACCTTTTAACTTTATGCATCAAGCAAAAATGTAATTATATGCAACATTCTCTGACTGGAAGAAATTTGTTTAAATCTATTTTCTGCACATTCCAGCACATAAAATATATTTTTTTGTGTGTGTACACTCACTCTTTCAAATAGATGCAAGTAAAACACAGCAGAAAATAAATAACATCAAAGACTAGCGGTCCTGTTGCTCTATTTTCACCTATAAAGCAGGAGTGGCATAGGCGGAGGTTTACCCTGGTGCAGGTGTGCCGGAGCGGTCAGTGGAAGAATCCACGAGTTTCTCTGTGAGTTTCCCATTACGTCGTAGCGCACTCAGTGCTTGCTTGGAAGTTTAGGGGGGTTTCGCTTTAAAAAGAAGTTTTCTTCCCACGCACAACAGACACTAATGTTTTTGTCACTTTTTATGGAATCAAACTCAAAGTAAGGTCAGTACTTCCAAGCTTTAAACGCTGCACGCTCATACTCTCTCCTGCACTGGATATATGATCCACTGTTGATCTGCACACAGCTGTTGTCACGAACGTCGCACTCGCTTACGTCACTGTCATGAGACATTCTTGCAAAAAAACTCACGGTTTTAGTAACGCAGTAACGCAGCGTTCCTACAGGAAAGTAACGGTAATCTAATTACCGTTTTTGCAATAGTAATCCCTTACTTTACCTGAAAGTAAGGGATTCGTTACCTGAAAAAAGTAATCAGATTACAGTAACGCGTTACACGTTACTGCCCATCTCTGGTTAAGACTTAAGGGTTTGCGAAGAATCAAAAATGTATTATCATCTCACTAAGAACATGCACAAACGTGCACGTGGAAATCAAACATAATCGCTCTAATTGATCATTGCAAAAAACAGTATGCGCTCTGTGTTATGACATTTATGCTTGGAACCCTAACATCATCTATTCTTGGCAGGAAACAGTGGTGAAGATCTTTTATGTACAACGCCACTCTGTATTTTTCCTTCTTTCTTTAGAAATAAGCTAGACCAAAATGCTCACTGAAATGTTGGAATATTTTTAATATAGAGCTAATGAAGTGGATAGGACTTGATAACAGTTTGTATAGACACTATAGGGTCAGCAATGGCAACTTCAGTAATATTCCTAGTTGCCCATTTAATTGCAGTACTTGTAAACCTGTCAAAAACAAAATAAATGCAGAAGTTTTGGCACGAGATATGTGAAGATTTATCAAAGTGTCTGAAATGTAAAATTCCAACCTCCCCTTTAGTATGCTTGTTGGGAAAATAGGATGAGGTCACTACAGAAACTAATACAGTCCACATGGTTTTTACTGCCCTATGCATCGCCAAGAAAACGGTCCTTATGAACTGGAAAAATAAAAATAATCTTAATTCTAGCCAATATAGAAACCTTCTAATAAGATAAGATAAGATAAGATAGAACTTTATTAATCCCTCGGGTGGGTTCCTCTGGGAAATTTGACTTCCAAATAGCACAGCAACGACCGAAGTTACAGTTACAGAATTGTTATATATATATATATATATATATATATATATATATATATATATATATATATATATATATATATATATATATATACACACACACACACACACACACATATATAAATACAGAGACAAATATAAATAAAATATACAAAGGGGATAAATGGAATAAATAGGAATAAAAAATAAAAATACAAGTGAATTGCACATTTCAAGTATTGAGTCTATTGCACTGTTGACTATTTACAAAAAGTATTGCACAAGGTATTGTACAGTGAGGTGAAGAAGCACTACAGCTTAGTTGTTCCCCCCTCCTTTGTCCTCCTGTTTCCCCTCCCTCTCCCCTCCAGAGAGGAGTTAAACAGTTTGATGGCGTGTGGGACAAAGGAGTTTTTAAGTTTGTTAGTTCTTGTCTTGGGGAGAAGCAACCTGTCACTGAACAGACTCTTCTGATTGTTTATGGCCGTGTGCAGAGGATGCCCAGCATTGTTCATAATGTCCAGCAGTTTCTTTAATGTCCTTTTCTCTGCCACTGTCACCAGAGTGTCCAGCTTCATGCCGACCACAGAGCTAGCCTTCCTGATCAGTTTCTCCAGCCTGGATGAGTCCCTCTTTGCTGTGCTGCTCCCCCAGCACACCACAGCATAGAAAAGTACTCCAGCAACCACCGACTGGTAAAACATCCTCAGGAGCTTCCTGCAGATGTTAAAAGACCTCAGCCTTCAATTAATTCAATACAAAATATTACATAGAGTACACTATACAGGTCATCGGATGTTCAAGATGGGCTTTACGTCTACCAACAACTGCTCACACTGCCAAACCAATTCACCGGACAATTATATCCACGCTCTTTGGTTCTGTCCACCAGTTCAGAAGTTTTGGCGCGAGATATGTGAAGACTTATCGAAGTGTCTGAAATGTAACATTCCAACTTCCCCCTTAGTGTGTTTGTTGGGCAGCTTAGATAATGTCACTTCAGAAAAGAATATCGCCCATATGGTTTTCACTGCCCTATGCATAGCCAAGAAAACAGTCCTCATGAACTGGAAAAATAAAAATAATCTTAATTCTAACCAATATAGAAATTATCTATTAGATTACATTAGTCTTGATACAGCCTCTGCCACCACATCAGATCAATTGCTCTGGGCTCCTTTGATCAGCTCCATCACCTAGTGGGGGTGGGGGGTCATAGTTTGGTCCCGCCTTCACTGTTGTGATTGGTGTGGGGGTAGGGACAGGCTTAGGGCGTCGGGGGGTTCCCCGGAGGCATCTTCCTTGGGGGGCTCAACCCGGGGTAGCGGTCATGTCCGGTTAGGGGCTCTGTTGGCTCTCCGGTGACTGTTTCCTCGCGGCTGCGTGCAGCGGGGCTAGGGGAGGGTCTGTGCTGACGGACGTGGGTTACTGACCTGGTAGCCTGGCTGGCCCTGGGTGGGTCCGGGATGGGCGTGAGGTTCTGGGGGCGCTCCGTCTCTGGGCTGGGACCCGGACTGGGCCTCGGGGGCTTGGGTCCTGGTTGGTGTGTTGCCGGGGTTGTGGGCGGGTGGGTGCATGGGGGCCCAGCCCTGGAGCAGGGTGCCCCGGTGCGTCGAGCCACCTGGGGGGCTCTTCAACTGGTGGGGGAGATTGTCACATCTTGCAGGAGCTTTCCTCTCCTCAGGAGCTCCCTCTGCAGGAGGGGGAGATACAGGAGAGGTGGAGGAAGATCTCAGCCTGGGTGTTTATTGTCTTATGTAGTCTGGAAGATGAGTGGATGGTGGGGTGGGTGCAGTTTTCTCTGTGGTGGGGTTGGGTGGACTGTCCCGGGCTCTGTGGGGCCGGGCGGCGCTGCTGCACTGGGCCCGGTCTGGATGGGCCTGGGCCCCCTTTCCCTGGCGGGTCGCGGAGTATGGGGGTGCCTACTGGGGTCAGCGGGGGAGCTGGCCCCAGGGAGGGGTCACTTGCCCCTCCCTTCCTTCCCTCCCCATCTCCAGCTGCCTCCCTCTTCCCGCTCCACCACAACCACCCACACATGCAGGGCCTTGGAGTAGGGGTATGTCACCAGGGTGCAGAGGAGGCTACCCCCCCTCTGTCCCCTTCTGGCTGCCTCTGCCTCAATTTTATCCCACAAATTAGACATTCACATTACTCACACTCTCATTACACATACATATAGGATCTTGGGGGTGGGCACGATACACGGAGTCCAAAGTACCATCAGGGTGTACACCCCACCCCTGGCATCGTTGCCCACCTCTCAATTTTAAATACACGTAGACATTGAGGGCTAGCAGGAGGGACCATGCGCTTACCTGCTGCTCTCTGGCAGGTAGCTCCATGCCCTCCTGGGTTTTAAATGCACCTTAGAACACACATGCATCAACATTCTTACTTGGCTCTCGGCGAAGGCGGTCGCACTTTTCTCCTCTCCTCCTTCTCCTCCTTCCCCTTATCTTCCCCTGCTTAGCCTCTTGTGTCCTGTCTTGTCTCGCGTGCACTACTTTTCCCTTGAACAGTCTCTCACTGTCGTTCTCTAAAACCTAACAGAGAATTATGGATTTGATCAACTGGTTTCTGAACGCTATTGACACCCTCTTCTCAACGAGAAGTCTGGGCTCGGGAGAGCCCGAGTGCCCTGGAGGGACTTTCCCTGCCGGATACACGATGGATGGGTGGCAAACCTGGAGGATCTTGTGCCTGGCGGGACTGTCTATCGAGGACGCTGAGGATATTTACCTATTCGGAACCATGATAACAGGGTTCTTGCTGATCGGAGCTGGCTTGGCCCTGACTTATCGGAGAAATAAGAGAGCGGAACCAGCTGTTCAAACCCCCCCTAAGCTGACCGCTGGAATTGAAGCGATGGGACGAGGCGCGGCCTCCCACACCGAACGCAGCATGGTTAACACCTTGAAGACGCTTACAGCTGCCGTGAAGACTCAAACCAACACCATTGAGCGTATGATGGGATACATCAGAGAGGGGCCTGCTCACAATAACACCCTTGAGCGAAAGTTGGATAACATCGCAGAACGGCTCACTGCAGCTGTGGGGTCTCAGAACCAAAAGAATGACAACACCACGGAACAGAAGCTTGATACCATCATGGGGAGGCTCGCAGCGCTCCAACGGGAAATCGAGGCCCCAGTGTCAGAGTGCTAAATTCGCTGCTCGCATAAAAGAGAAATCAACAATATTCTACATTTGGACACCACGGCGCCAGCTGCTAGGCCCAAGGCTGGAGCCCACCAAAACAACTCCCTGATAACGACTGTGTGATGACTATTCTTCCCATCCCATGAAGGACACCTGGATCGGCTGGAGGACTGTTTACTTAGCCTGATACAGCGAAGGACACTGTCTCAGCTGAACTATGGACACGCACACACATACACTTACACTGATAAGCACGCACTCATCCCCCTCCCTTCCAAACGCCTTCGATGCTTGTTCCTGCGGGGGAAGGCAGCGGGTCTGCGTGCCGCGCTGAAATGATAGCATGGTGCAGGACGACTGCTGTGTTCCTTCGAATCACCCCCCACCCCCCTATCCATCCCCTGTGGCTTGTCATGTGCTCTGATGTTGTGATGTGGACATTAATGTGCTCTCTGTGCAGAGGAGTTTTTTTGTTTCCTGTTCTCATGCTGTCCTCCCATAGGTTGCCCAGCATGTGAAGAGGTCTCTTTTTTTCCTCTTGTACTTTTCCCAATGTTGTGTAATTTTTTCAGTGTTATTCTCTCAACGCTGCCGGTCTCCGACTGTATTCCCATGTGATGTCTTGTTGTTGTGTGTGTAAGTCGGGGGGGGTCCTATTCCTCTGTGGGGCAACCTGCATATGGCCAATAAAGCATTCATTCATTACAATGAGCGGGTGGAGGGAGGTTTGGAGTCTTCTCTCACCCCCGTTCTCTGCGACCTGCTGGAGCAGGGGGGCTAGGAGGAGGAGTTGGCCGTCCGACTGCGGTCTGGAGTGTGGAGCCTTCCTGCTGCTGCGGAGTCGGGGCGGTCTGCCTCCCCCCACCGCAGGGAAAAGGGAAACACCACCTGGGTCTGGGTGCAGTTCCCCCCTCCAGGGGCGAGGGCACCTAGACCCGGTTTGTAGAGTACGCTTGGGGAGAGTGATCGTGTGTACAACGTCTCTTTATGTCTGTCTCCACGTTGGTTGAGTGTGGAGTAAGTGCATATGAGAGCATGAGGGTGGGAATGGATGTTTGTATCTGTGTGTGCCTGTATGTCTGTGTCTATATGTCAGGTTGGGTGTCAGGCGCCACCTCTCTGGGGACATCTCAGGCCCTCCAAGGTTTGGAGGCCTATCTCCCCCTACCACCACTTCCCCTGCCAGTGGCGGACCCCCTCAGACATCGGTGCGTTGGTGGTTCTTTGTGTCCGGGGATGGGCGTCCAGGTACACACCGGCTCACTCCTTGGCGGCCGCTTATCGGGGCCTGGAGCCTGGGGCTCGCTCGGGCCACTTCGGAGGTGGGGTGCCCCCGGCCTCTCGGCCTGGGGCTCGGTCACTCAGGCGCAGCTGGCTGCCGGCGGAGCTCACGGGCGCGTCACTGCAACTCCCCCTGGCTTCTGCTCCGCGGCTGCTGAGTGAGCCCTCATCTGGGACTCTCCTCAGCTCTTTCCGGGACAGTGGCGCAGCTGCCCCTCTGTTGGTCTTCCTTGGTCTCTTGTGTTCTGGGGGCCTCTGGATGTCTGGAGTTTTGATCTCCTCCACACCTGCTTCACGCCCTGGAGGACGGGGCTGTGGCCCCCCCACACCCTCTAGCAGATTATTACATGAAGGAACCTTTTAAAAAAACAAAAAACAAGCGCGTCCATGCTCACAGGTGTACACACGGGTGATCACACCCACAAACTACACCCTTTTTGGCTCCTACCTCAAAGCACACTGTGTTCTGTTGATCTTATGTGCTGCACAATAATGTTTAACATTTAGTATTTACTGTCATATTCCCATATATCATTGTGATGTTGTTTATTCTATTACTCTTGTTCTCTTCTGCTTGCTTTCTTTTTTCTTTCTCAGCAGGTGATCCAGGTGATTGATATATGCATTTTTTTTTCTCTGCCCGTTCTGTTGGTTTTTGTCTTTTGCCCTTCTCCCCCGTCCCTCTTCTCAGCTGTTTCTCTTTCCCTCTTTCTTTCTCCCCTTCTTTCCCCCAGTCAAGTCTGTCCCGTATTCAGTAAGTGAAAATAAAATAAACAATAAAAGGTGAATCAAATGGACCATTACGGCAAGGCTGGGATGGTCAGTTTGGTAAAGTAAATCCGTTGGGCATCTTTCTTTGCCTTTAGACAACAATTCTGATGGCAAAAGAGCCAAACGGGACAGGCCAAAAAAAAAAAAAAAAAAAAAAGACCTCAGCCTCCTGAGGAAGTACAGTCGGCTTTGGGCTTTTTTATACAGGTGCTCTGTGTTGCATGACCAGTCCAGTTTATTGTCCACCCACAGCCCGAGGTACTTGTACTTGTTGACCACCTCCACCTCCTCCCCCTCTATCTGAACCGGCAGTGGACCTTCTCTGGACCTCCCGAAGTCCACAACCAGTTCCTTAGTCTTTGAGGTGTTGAGTTGCAGGTGGTTTGTGTGACTCCATGCGACAAAGTTCCTCACCAGACTTCTGTACTCCTCTTCCTGATCATCCCAGATACACCCCATGATGGCCGTGTCATCTGCAAACTTCTGAATATGGCATAATTCAGAGTTGTAGCAGAAGTCAGAGGTGTACAGGGTGAAGAGAAGAGGGGACAGCACAGTTCCCTGTGGTGCTCCTGTGCTGCTGACCACAGTGTCAGACGTGATGTCCTTCAGCCTGACGTACTGTGGTCTGTCGGTGAGGTAGTCGGAGATCCAAGCCACCAGGCAGGGGTCCACCTCCATCCTGTTCAGTTTTTCCTGAAGCATACAGGGCCGGATGGTATTAAAGGCACTGGAAAAGTCAAGAAACAGTATCCTGACCGTGCCTTTTCCCTCATCCAGGTGTATAGATCACATTAGTCTCGATATAGCCTCTGCCACCACATTAGATCAATCCCTCTGGGCTCCTTTGATCGGCTCCATCACCTAGCGGGGGTAGGGGGTCATGGTTTGGTCCCGCCTTAGCTACTGTTGTTGATATGGAGTTGGGACGGGCTTAGGGCGCCTGGAGGACCCCTAGAGACGTTATCCCTGGAGGGCTTAACCCGGGGGTTGTGTTCATAACCTGGTTAGTGGCTCTGGTCGCTCTTAGAGGTTGTTCTCCTCATGGCTGCGTGCAGCGGGGCTGAAGGATGGTCTGTACTGGTGGACGTAGGTTACTGGCCTGGTGGCCTGGCTGCCCCTGAGTGGATCCGGGGCAGGCGTGGGGGTTTGGGGTTCGGGGGTGCTTCGCCTCCGTGCTAGGGCTCTGGCTGGGCCTTGGGGGCTTCGGTCCTCGTCGGTGTGTCACCGAGGTTGTGAGCGGGTGGGTGCACGGGGGCTCAGCCCTGGCGCAGGGGGCCTCTTGTGCATCGGCCTAAATGGGGAGCTCTTCAACTGGCGGGGAGGTTGTTCCATCCTTGCAGGAGTCCACTCTGCAGGTGGGGGAGAGACATAGGAGAGGTGGAGAATAAACTTAACCTGGGTGTCTGTTGTCTTGTATACTCTGGGAGAAGATTGAATGTTGGGGTGGGTACAGTTTCCTGTCTGTGTACTCAAACCTACCTCTGGCGCTGGTGCCCACCTCTCAATTTTAAATCCATGTAGACATTGAGGGTTCTCGGGAGGGGCCGTGCTCTCTGGCAGCAGCACCATGCTCTCCCTTGTTTTAAATGCACTTTAGAACAACACGCAGCAACACTACACATGAGCGGGAGGAGGGAGGTATGGGGTCTTCACACACCCCCATTCTCTGCTAGCCATTGGGGCAGGGGGGCTGGGAGGAGATGTTGGCTGTCCGATTGGCCTCCCTGCTGCTGCGGAGCCTGAGACGGCTCGCTTGCCTCCACCCTAGGGGGAAGGGTAACATCTCTTGGGCCTGGGTTCTGTTTCCCCCTCTGGGGGCGAGGGTACCTGGACCCGGGCGGGGTATAGTGTATGTTTGGGGAGTGTGATTGTGTGTACATGTCCATTTATGTCAATCCTTACGTTGGGTGAGTGCTGAGTGTTTGTATATGTGTGCATGAGGGTGGGAATGCATGTTTGTGTCTGTGTGTGCCTGTTTGTCTGTGTCTATATGTCAGGTCGGGTCTTAGACTCCACCTCTCTGGGAACTCCCAGGCCCTCCAAGGCCTATCTCCCCTCACCACACTCCCTGCCGGTGACTGATGCCCTCAGGGGTCGGTTCATTGGTGGTTCTTGGTGTCCGGGGCTGGGCGCTCAGGTATGTACCAGCTCGCTCCTGGTGGCTACCTGGCGGGGCCTGGTGCCTGTTGCTCGGTCAGGCCTCCTCCGGGATGCGGGGGGCCCTCGGGCCTCCGGCTTCTGGGCCTGCGGCTTCTGGTCCTGCGGCTCGGTTCACTCTGGCACAGCTGGCTGCCGGCAGAGCCGGCGGGCACGCCGGTGCAGCCCCCTCTAGCTTCTACTCGGTGGCTACTGGGTGACGCCTCGTCTGGGGATCCTCAGCCCTTCCCATGAGGGTGGCACGGATGCCCCTCCGGTGGTCCTCCTTGGGCTCTCGCACTCTGGGGCCTCTGGATGTCTGGGGCCTGGATCTCCTCCATGTCTGCTTCATGCCCTGGGGGATGGGGCTATGGCTCTCTACATCCTCTTGCAGACCATTACATGTGGAAACCATTTGAATACAAGCGCACTGATCCACACAGGTATGCACACGGGTGTTCACTGCTAGTAGACTTAAATTACACCTTTCTTGGCTGCTACTTCAAAGCACATTGTGCGCTGTCTGTCCTGTGTGCTGCACAACAACATTGAATATTTAGTATTTACTGCTGTTTACACTTAGCTAGATTAATGCGATGGTGTTGTGTTTAGTATGTTGCTTTGGTTTTTTTTTTTTTTGCTTGTTTTCTATTCTTCTTCTCTCAACAGGTGATCCAGGAGATTTTTTTTCTCCCCCCCCCCTTTCTCACTGTCCCTCTCCCCTTCTGTTTTTCTTTTCCTTCCTCTTTCTTTCTCCCTTTCCTTTCCCTCACTCATGTCTGTCCCGTCTGTAACATCTGAAAATAAAAATATAATAAATAATAAAAACAAAGATCGATCAAATGGACCAAAACGGCAATGCCACGGTGATCCATTTGGCAAAGTAAATCCATTGGGTATCCTTGTTGGTCTTCAGACAACAATTCTGATGGCTAAAGAACCAAATGGGACAGGCCAAAAAAATAAATAAATAAATAATTGAATCCACTTGAGTCCCCAATGTTAAATTATTGAAGGTATTTCAGCCCCAAAAGATGAGCTTTTACCATTTCATTTCTTTTCCAGCGGAACAAATAACCACACAGAAACTTGTGGATGAATGGTGATAAACCTGGTAATTATTTATGAGTATTATGTTGTCATCCTATTATCCAATTAGGTCAAAAAGCCTGATATATATAGCCCAGTATCACACAAAAGACAGGGGGTCATTTGATCCTATTTTGTTTTGGGGCGATCGTGGCTCAAGAGTTGGGAGTTCGTCTTGTAATCGGAAGGTTGCCGGTTCGAGCCCTGGCTCGGACAGTCTCGGTCGTTGTGTCCTTGGGCAAGACACTTCACCCGTTGCCTACTGGTGGTGGTCAGAGGGCCCGGTGGTGCCAGTGTCCGGCAGCCTCGCCTCTGTCAGTGCGCCCCAGGGTGGCTGTGGCTACAATGTAGCTTGCCATCACCAGTGTGTGAATGGGTGGATGACTGGATATGTAAAGCGCTTTGGGGTCCTTAGGGACTAGTAAGGCACTATATAAATACAGGCCATTTACCATTTTGTTTTGTTTTGTTTTGTTTTTAGCGGTGTGCATTAGTAAAATATCTCTGTCATAAAATATTCTAGTGAAAATGATTACGATTGGGAAAAAAAATCAGCAATAAAAATTATATTAACCTGTCGAGAGGAGATATAGGACACCGGAATAAAGATTTATTGTATATAAACTAAAGTCATAGTGAGTTACTAAAATTACTCACATTCTACTTGATGTTCATTTCTCTAAACTGGAGATTTAAAGAAGAGAAATGTAGTAAGGAGCCTTAATTAACTCATTCACTGCCAGCCATTGACAGTGAATGAGTTAAACCCATTGACTCATTCACTGCCATTGACGGCTATAGACGTCAATGGCAGTGAATGAGTAAAGATGTTATTGATAGATATTGTCATGTTCCTAGGTCGCAGACCCATTGTTTTCAGTTTCTTCTGTCTCTGAGTTTTTGTATTATGATCTTAGTTCTCTTTGTTGCCCCAGTTTATTCTTTAGTCTAGTGTCTTACTTTGGCTTTCTTGTATTCTATTTAGTTTTCTGAGTAGTTAGTTAGCCGCTCTCTGTGTCTCCCTGTTATTGTTCTCTGTGTCTCCCTGTTATTGTTCTCTGTGTTTCTTAGTTGCTCTGTCTCCCCTAGTCAAGTCTGCGTCTATGTTACATTTCCTGTTTTACTTTGAAGGTCTGTGTCCTACGTGAATGTATTGAGTTTCGCTTCCCTTGGGTCTGGTTATGTCCGATTTCTCCCACCTGTGCTCCCCTTCTGTGTCTCATTCCCCTCGTTATTTCCCAGTGTATTTAAGCCCTGTGTTTCTCTGTGTCAGTGTCGCGATCTCCCTCATGCTCCCTGTGTCTCCCTGCGTGTGTTTTGTTAGATTCTTCTCAGTTTAGGTTTTGTAGACGTTCTTTGTTCAGCAATTAAAGCTGCCATTTTGATTTCTAACCTGTTTCTAGTGAGTTTGCGTTTGGGTCCATTTCCTCCCTGCACACTGCCGGATCATGACAGATATATGTTTAAATCAGTCTGAGTTATGTAGCACACTTCACATAAACAATGTACTGAATATAAATAGACACTATGATAACTGGAGTGTGCAGAGTTTCCGTGAGCAGTTTCCTGCATCTTGACTCATGTGTGTGGAGTGTTCATAGCATCAGCATCATGTTTTTGTTTATTTGTTCTGTTGGGTTGAAAAATAAATAAACTTATGATCATACTCATGGATCACCATGGCACATATCATCAGCCATATGATTTATTTATGCACATGAAAAAAGTGAGTGTGAATGTGTCTGACGTCACAGTGTCTTTGTGCACTGCAGCCTTGAAGAGCGTGTGGAGAAGGCCAGCCCACATCAGCAGCACTTAAGATATGCTCTGGTGAATGGCTTTCCCCCACCCCTTGCTGACACAAAATGTTTATTCTTTAGCTTGCCCTGTTCGACAGCAGCCTGTGCTCCAGACCATAGATTTAATTGAGGTGGATAATTGTTAAAAGTAATCTGCATTAAGCTTAGGGTTGCTCAAATTCAGTACAATGACATATGAGATGAAGTAAAATAGCCAAATATTTAATGGAATTATATATTTAAATTGTTGTATTATCATTATTATTAGTAGTAGTAGTAGTAGTAGTAGTAGTAGTAGTTATAACAATAATACTAATAATAATAGATATTAAAATGGAAAAAGATGATTGATAATATACAATGTATATGAAAGTATAAAAGTTCATATTCTATGAAAAAAAAGTTTTTATTTGATTTTTGTGAAAACAGTCACACAACGAGAAAAACGTGTAATTGGAAGTTTCCATTTACTTTTTATGCAAAAGAATATAATGACAAGCAATAACTAAAAAATAAAGTAATAACCTAGATTCTTTCAAAAAGCACTACAATATCTGTCATCAGAAAACTTAATCAGCATTTTTTAAAAGACTCGACAGAGTGACTGAATTAATGTCAGACAGCAGGATAAATACGGGAAAATAAAACAATTAAAATGTTTCAGCATGTTACATCAGATTCTTTTGAAAGAGTGCATTAAGATGAAAACATCCTATTCTTTAAAAAGTTCAACACCTTTTCTTGAATTTCCTTTGTTTTCAAACCGTAGATGATTGGATTCAGTGTTGGGGGGAAAATTAAAGTTGACAAACCCATAAATCTTCTGAAATGGGGTGAAACATTATTTAGTCTATATGATATGATGGTGAAAAGACCAAGACACTCCAACAAGAGAAAAACAATCAGATGTGTAGCACATGTCTGCAGAGCTTTGGCTTTTGTATCTGATCGTTTAGATCTAAAGCAAGTTATGAGGATGCGGAGATATGTGTAGAAAACAATTCCATTAGCCACCAATTGTGAAAAAGCACTTATAAAAAGGCCATAGATGTTGTTAATAGTTGTGTCAGCACAGACCAAAGTCAACAGAGATGCATTATCACAATAGGGGTTTGTCATTTCAGATCGACAACGAGGCAAGCGCAAAAGTAAGAAAAAAAGCACAGCAATTAAAACTAAACAACTCATCCATACAATGGTGATTATTCTCATGATATGGGCATTAGTCATCACAGTACTGTACTGCAGTGGGTAACATATGGCAATGTATCTATCATATGCCATTGCACTCAGATTGAACACAGTGCCTGCTGCATAGATATGGATAAAGAAAGCTTGAGCAACGCAAGCTGAGTATTGCATTATCCCACTGTTTCTCAGTATTTCTTTGATGAGCTGTGGAAAGAGAGCTGATGACCCTATAAGGTCATTAATAGGAAGATTCAGCAGAATTAGGTACATTGGCTGATGCAGAGATTTATTCAGCACAATGGTGAGGATTAGAGTAAGGTTGCAAAAAAGTATGATCATGTAACTCAGAGTTGCAAAAAGAAATGCAGGAAAAACACTCTCAGAGGAGAGATTAAAGACATTAATCTGTAAAAAAGAGGATGTGTTGTATCGGTTGTTCATTTTGTTGCTTTTTCACACTATAAAATTGAGAAGTCAATCATCGCTTCTTTGCTAATGAGCAAGACAATATTTACGTACCTCAAAGGACATAATAGAAAATATATAAAAAGAAGACATAGGATTAAATGTTACAGTTCAGTTATAATCAACAAACTCTATCCTCCCTCTCCAAAGAACTTCATATACATTTCATGTCATGTAATTTGCACTCTTAAAAAAACAACTTAGAATGTTTTGACCTTAAATTTAAATAACTCATAGAACACACACACACATATATAGGAGTCAATCGCTTCAAAGAAGAAAAAACATTGTACATATGCACAACATTGTACATACACACAAAGCACTCATCTTTATCCAGTTATGTCAGTGCTGGCAATGACAACCTAGTAAAAGATTCATAGGGATTAAAGGCTTTATAGATGTGACTCTGAACAGCAGGCAGTTCTCTGGAGTATTAGGTGTTATCTTAAAGTTCATCTTTAGATTCACATGGTCTTAACCACTGCCTCACAAGGGATTTATCAAGGATCAGAAATGTTATATCATGTCATTAATTACCTACACAAACATCAACAACATATCAACAGGTCAGCTTTCATCATTTTATCAGTTTTTCAAGATTATCTGTAAGCACATAGAAACTATTTTTACTAAACTTGACTTACGCATTGCCTATCATCTGGTCTGTATCCAGGAGCGGAGATGAATGGAAAACCACATTCAGTATAAAACTTTATCCTCATTAATGCTCCAGTTTTCCTGGTATTAGTAAGTGACATTCTAAGAGATTTTCTGAGCATCTTTGTGTTCGTATGTCTTGATGGTATCCTGACTTTCTTCAAAAACCCCCAGGAGCACTGTGTCCATGTCCACTCCATCCTGCAGCGATTCCTCGAGAACCGCTTATATGTCAAGGCCAAGAAATTTGTTCCACTCTCCTTCTGTCATTTTTCTGGGTTATATTTTGGCAGGAGGACAGGTGAAGATCGACCTGTAAGTGAAGGGCTCACTTCCACATCACACAAGCACCCACCACACCTCACCTCCACCAAAGTCCTGCCTGTCTTGTCCACTGAAGCCAAAACTGCCTTTGTCTTACTAAAACACCTGTTTTGATCCACCCAGATACCGCAAAACCATTTATCATAGAAGTAGTTGCATCAGACTCTGGAGTCAGGGTTGTTCTCTGTTCCCAGCGTTCTGGACTAATAGGTAAGCTGCAACTTTGTGCATTTTTCTGTCACCTCCTGCAGAGAAAAATTACAGTATGATGTGGCCAACTGGGAGATGTTAGCAGTGAAGTTGGCTCTAGGGAAATGGAAAGAGGGGGCTGAACATCCTTTTAAATGGTAAAATGGTAAATGGCCTGTATTTGTGTAGCGCTTTACTTAGTTACTATGAACCCCAAAGCGATTTAAACTACATTCAGTCATCCACCCATTCACACACACACATTCACACACTGGTGATGGCAAGCTACATTGTAGCCATAGCTGCCCTGGGGCGCACTGACAGAGGCGAGGCTGCCGGACACTGGCACCACCGGGCCTCTGACCACCACCAGTAGGCAAGTGTGAAGTGTCTTGCCCAAGGACACAATGACAGAGACTGTCGGAGCTGGGGCTCAAAATGCCTTTCCCATAAGCTCGCTCCATGTTACATTGGACCATACGAGATTGAAGCTATCATCAGTCCTGCGGCAGTTACAGTAAGCTGCAGTACATTCCAGTCCTCTGTGCCCACGACTTGTCAAACAACTTTGTTTAGATAAACTTGTAAATCTTATCGCTAAGTCAGTCCCTAGACATGGAGAGGATTTATTGACATCAGCAACTTCCTTCACTCGCTGGTGATGCCTCCTGTGAAGGGCCATAGTCTTCTGCATTGTTTCTTATCCCTCCTCATCTCTGTAATTTCTATTGCCTGGGCCCCTGACTTTTCTACACTTTCATTTATGACAGGGGTGTCCAACTCCAGGCCTCAAGGGGAAGTGTCCTGCAGGTTTTAGATGTGTCCTTGATCCAACACAGCTGATTTAAATGGCTAAATTACCTCCTCAACATATCTTGAAGTTCTCCAGAGGCCTGGTAATGAACTAATCATATGATTCAGGTGTGTTGACTCAGTGTGATATCTAAAACCTGCAGGACACCAGCCCTTGAGGCCTGGAGTTGGACACCCCTGATTTATCAACTGTGCTTCTCAATCTATCACTTCCTAGGCTGTATCCATATCTACTTTTTAATACTGCAAAGGCTTAGACCTCTGCAGAATACCAGTGCAGTGCACAACCTCAGTATACTTGATAGTGACTAATATGCCTTCTGATACTATGTTCTTGTTGAAGTCAGTCTAAGCTATATTCCGATACACTATGTCAGGTCTTTTCTTAACATGGGGATTTAGATACTTTACAAGTGTTTTATGGTTGACTTGAATCCTTAAAAATGAAAGATTACTAAATAACTATGTAAGGATTGTGCTCTTTCTCTCGCACCACTTCCAACAGAGTTTAACATAAAGGCAGTCTGGGAACCAATCAGTCTGTCCACTGACCAACTTTGATGAGCTTTACCTGATGGTCCTTGTTTACAAATAGTTGTAAGACATGTTAAAAAGAGATGAAGTTTTTGAGATTGTATTTAGGTAAAGGAATGCCCTCCATTGTTTTCTACACAGACTGTTTACTTGTATGAGACCAAAGCATTCTAAAATGGGATTGGTCAATAAAACTCAGAGTACAAGCAGATTATAAATGAAAATCAAACAAATTACACAACCAAAAGTAATATCCCTCCCTTACAAATTCTGCATAGAGATTTGGTTAAGGGTAAGGCGATGGGGTTAGATGCTCTTTTATTTATTTAGTTGTGTGACTAAACAACTTCATGTGTATATATTTATAAACTGTCATGAACCAGAAGTTCAAGCAAGATTCAGACCCAAAAGCAGACTCAAAAACCCACTTAACTTTTCACAAGTCTTTATTTACACAGCGAGAGTGGAATCTTGCTAAACATGAATACACATGAGGAGACACCAGCAGAGAGCAGATCATCACGAGGAGTCACTGGCAGAGAATGCGAGCGGAACAAGAACTCTGAAACAGAGGAGAGGAAGATTACTGGACTGGTAAGGTGATAGAGGAAAGCTGGAGGTTAGTACTGACTGAAGGGAGTTTTGCAGGCCAAAATTTGAGACGCTTCGGGGAGGGTACCTGTGGGAATGTCCAGAGCAGGGCATGAACACTGAAAACGGTGGAAAGTCTTCCAGAAAAGTGGAAAGTTTTCCAGATTCTCCAGAGGGGTCTAGTAAAGGCACGATGGGCAGGAGGGCATGCATGTAAGCAAGGTTATGGATTCTGAGAGCAGTTTGCAGGTGAGGAAAGCAAGCAGGACCAGCGCTGGAAAAAGAATGGTAATCGAGCGTCGATCTGGGAGACTGCGACCAGGAGCTGAAGCGCATAGAAACAAAGTTGCACATGAAGAAAACTGGGATGAAGCTAACCATAAGGGACGCCTAGTTATCACTAAGAGGTAGCAGGATGAGTGGGAGGCAGTGCTGGCCAAAATAACCCTCCTGCTGATTTGCTAATGAATGAGATACAGGTGAGACACCAGAACCTCTGAGGGTGGACACCATCACAAAACGCATCACAAAACCAAAACAAAAAGATCAGGATAAAAGTAACAACAAGTTTTCATAACTGCAGTACGATGTAGTCAACAATCATTCATTTTAAGTGGGATGAATGTTTATCTCTATATTTTAAGAATCGCTACATCTTATAAGTGTTACTGAGTCAAACTACATTAGCAAAAAGGTCAGACACAAAAAATCCACAATAATATTTCCTGTAATACAGGAAACTGCAGATTTTTCCACAGTGATGCAGATGGCGTATGTGTCTGTTCTTGTGTGTGTCATTATTTTACATAACTTCTTCATGTGTAGCTCTTACAGTTTTCAAAGTGCTGATCAGATGACGCAGTGTTTTCATTTTTATTGCAGCTCAAAGAAGATTTTTATGATTTGATTAACAGTAAGCAAATATTCACATAGATACTCTATTTTTTAAGACTCTCAGGAGAGTGCTTCGTATTTCGTTTGTATACAACCCATATACGATTGGATTCAGAAGTGGAGGTACAGTAAATATGAGCATGCCCATGATCTTTTGCATGTCAACCGAAACATTTTTGAATCTGTGAGATAAAATCGTGAATGTTGCCACAACCTCAAACATGAACAGTATAACTAACTGTGCGACACACGTGTTGACAGCTTTTGCCTTTGTTTCTGATTTCCTTGTAACCACACATGCAATGAGAATTTTAACATAGGAATATGCCTGAATGGATACGCTTACAACTTGTATAACAGCAGTGTTAAACAGCCCCATAATATTATTGACTGTTGTGTTTCCACACGTCAGCTTCAGGAGAGATGGGTTATCACAAAACACATTCATAACAACATGTTTGCACCTGGGAAGTCTTGCCTGTAAAGAGAACAGTGATACAATCAAGACAAAGTCGAGGCCCCAAACTAGTACAATGATACAACTAATAAATCTTGGTGTCATGACAGAGCTATAGCGTAAGGGCATGCAAATAGCAACATAACGGTCAAAGGACATTGCTGCAAGAATAAACAAAATGCCACCACCATACATGTGGAGCAGGAATGCCTGTAAAACACAGAGATGATAGTCTATTTTGTGTGTCTCTGTAACAATATCTGAAAGTACTTTTGGTAACATTGCAGATAGTCCTATGAGATCATTGAGTGGAAGACTAAATAGGATGAAATACATGGGTTTGTGAAGGTTTCTGTTCAATATGATTAAAGCCAACAAGGTCAGGTTGCAGGAAATTCCAAAAATACAAACTGAAATGCCAAGAAAAAATATAGGATACTTTCCTCCAGGTGGGATAACAAATGGATCAAGGGTTAACTCGGAACTAAAGTCAAAGGACTGGTTTTCCATTTTAAAGTTAGAAAAAGACAACTGTGAATTTACTAAACATTGTTACTAAAATATTTTCACATTATAATTAAAATCAAGTTAATATTTACAGAAATCAAGGGTGCCATTTTTCAAATGTAATGTTGCCTAAAGTGCTCTGAACTGTTGTGCTTCTCTAGCTTTATTAAAGTCACCTTGACCAGAACATGTAACGTCACCCCGTGACATGTATACTTCTGGGATTATTAATGGATTTACAAAGATAGAAAAAAAATTTTTTTGTTAAGGTTGTATTCAGTATCCAAATCAAGTACTAAAAGTTTTACTTAATTTAGCTAAATAAACTAATGTTAAGCGCATTACTATTAAAATAACCACCAGTAAACTACAGGGTAAATGCAGGAAACATAAGGAATAAACTAAAATGTTTCCGACACAAAACAGTCTGTTTGTTCCAGTTCCAGCAGTATAGAATAGAATAGAATTCAACTTTATTGTCATTGCACATGTCACAAGTACAAGGCAACAAAATGCAGTTTGCATCCATCCAGAAAGTGCTTAGCAATAATATAGATATATTACAAAATATATATTAGCAATGAAATAGATATATAGACATATTACAAAAATGGGTCCATTATAGGTATGAGGGTACAAAATTATGGTCTTAAAAAATTATGCGGGTCTATTATGTACATGGTATGAAGGTATGTTATAAATATGCTATAACTAAAAGTATGTACAGGCTGTAGTGAGTGTACAAGCTATGTACAGGCTATGAACAGGATATAAATATGAAACTGTATAGAAATATGAACTATACAAGTTATAAACAGTTGTAAACAGTTGTAGAACTATAATTATTATTGAACAGAATTATAGAGTAGTGCAGTTTAGATCAGTGAGATATGTGGCTATTTCCTACAGAGATTATATAAAGTGCTAGTGGTTGTGAGTGGTGGTTCAGTCCATGTTATTATTGTGTGTATGAGGGTACCGTTGGTCATTTGTTTGTTTTTGTCCGTTGTGTGTGTGTTCAGTTATAGGTGGTTGTGGGTGTGTGTGTGTGATAAGTCCATGAGTTTAATGTCGGTCAGATGTCAGGAGGCAGAGTTCAGCAGTCTGACAGCTGTAGGGAAGAAGCTGTTCCGGTACCTGGTGGTCTTAGTCCGGAGGCTCCTGTAGCGCCTGCCTTAGGGCAGGAGGGTGAAGAGTTGTTGATGATTTTCCCAGCTCTTTTCAGACACCGCTTCCTGTAGATGTCATTTATGGCAGGAAGTGGTGCTCCGGCAATGCGCTGGGTGGTTTTCACAATACTCTGCAATGCCTTCTGGTCCGAGGCAAGAGCAGCTCCCATACTAGACTGCTATACAGTTGGTCAGGATGCTCTCAATGGTGCAGATGGTGCACCTTTACCTTTCAGTTAAAGGTGAGATGGGTTAGAAAGTTTCTTTCAGTTTTTATAGATGTTAGATTTCTTTAAATAAGATGATGGTACCAAATATTCAAATGTGGCTTCTTATTCCTTATTGCTTTTCAAAGATGTTTCCAAAATAGTAATTCTACCATATGTTGTTTGAATTTTACAAATGGCAAACAATAAAGTCTTATAGATAGATAGATAGATAGATAGATAGATAGATAGATAGATAGATAGATCTATCTATTTGGCCAGCCTATTACCCCAGCAGGGTACCTGATCACGGGCAGGGCGTACGTGTTGATGGCCCGGATCTTGTTCTTACCATTCAGCTGACTCCTCAAGACTTGCCTGACCCTCTGCAGGTACTTGGTGGTTGCAGCTTTTCTAGCGGCCTCTTCATTGTTCCCATTCGCCTGCGGGATCCCCAGGTACTTGTAACTGTCCTCTATGTCTGCAATGTTGCCTTCTGGTAGTTCAATCCCCTCAGTTCTGACTACCTTCCCTCTCTTTGTTACCATCCGACTACACTTCTCCAGTCCGAACGACATTCCAATGTCATTGCTGTATAGCCTGGTAGTGTGGATCAGTGAATTGATGTCTCGTTCACTCTTGGCATACAGCTTGATGTCATCCATGTACAGGAGGTGGCTGACAACTGCTCCGTTCCGTAGTCGGTATCTGTAGCCAGTCTTGTTAATGATCTCACTGAGGGGATCTCACTGAGGGGGGACTGGTGAGTGTCAGCACCACAGTCCAGGATGAGACAACGAACATCCAAGAATACATTGGGAAGATGGCCCCAACTGACCGAGTGCTCAGTGAATACCTCAGGCAGCAGAAACCCAAGAAAGAGGAGGGAGACGAGGAACCGTCATGGAAGGACAGGCCCCTGCACGGTATGTACCACCGGCAGATAGTGGAGGTGGCTGATATCCAGAAATCCTACCAGTGGCTGGACAAAGCTGGACTGAAAGACAGCACAGAGGCACTAATCATGGCAGCACAAGAACAAGCTCTGAGTACAAGATCCATAGAGGCTGGGGTCTATCACACCAGGCAAGACCCCAGGTGCAGGCTGTGTAAAGATGCCCCAGAGACAATCCAGCACATAACAGCAGGGTGCAAGATGCTAGCAGGCAAGGCATACATGGAACGCCATAACCAAGTGGCCGGCATAGTGTACAGGAACATCTGTGCAAGTATAACCTGGAAGTCCCAAGGTCAAAATGGGAGATGCCCCCAAGGGTGGTGGAGAATGACCGAGCTAAGATCCTGTGGGACTTCCAGATACAGACGGACAAAATGGTGGTGGCTAACCAACCGGACATAGTGGTGGTAGACAAACAGAAGAAGACGGCCGTAGTGATCGATGTAGCGGTTCCGAATGACAGCAATATCAGGAAGAAGGAACACGAGAAGCTGGAGAAATACCAAGGGCTCAGAGAAGAGCTCAAGAGGATGTGGAGGGTGAAGGTAACGGTGGTCCCCGTGGTAATCGGAGCACTAGGTGCGGTGACTCCCAAGCTAGGCGAGTGGCTCCAGCAGATCCCGGGAATAACATCGGAGATCTCTGTCCAGAAGAGCGCAGTCCTGGGAACAGCTAAGATACTGCGCAGGACCCTCAAGCTCCCAGGCCTCTGGTAGAGGACCCGAGCTTGAAGGATAAACCGCCCGCAGGGGCGTGCTGGGTGGTTTGTTTTTTTTTATAGATATAGATAGATAGATAGATAGATAGATAGATAGATAGATAGATAGATAGATAGATAGATAGATAGATAGATACAAATGGCAAACAATAAACTCGTATATATATATATTATTAGTAAAGATATGTTGGTATATAGTGCTACAAATAATACTTTAAAAGTATTTCTTTTATATACTTTTATAACTGTTTTATAACACAATTGCTGCATTAGCATAACAATACCTTATACCATAAAGTAGTGCCACAGAAATAATAAAAATATATTTTTATTCAGCTTAAATATAATTTCAGCTCTTAAAATAAAGAGCTGTAATAAAACTTTTATAAAACTATTATGTAACTGGAACCACTTTAACTAGGCAGAATTACAACAGCCAAATCCCTGATTACTTTGTCAAAACATATTTTTAATGAGCCCCTTAGAAGTTTGATTAATTGATGTGTTATTAACTGTCTCACATTTTAATTAATCCCTGGACAAATGGTAAACCTCTAGTCTAGAATGATATACTGTTTTACTTGCTAATGAGGATTGTTTTTTAATAATACTCCTGGGAGGTGTGTTTGACTCAGATGTTTACAAGTTGTTAAGTGGAGTTGCATAATAATGTGTGAACATTTGATTTTTTTAAACTTTAATCATGAACTGTGAAATTAAGTAAATTATTTTTACACCTTGGGTACTATAACACTGTTTATTATTTTTTCATAAATATATAAATTATTACAATCATTTATTGTTTTTTATGTACATTCATTTGCACTGTAGGAACAACAGTTCCTTCTGACATAGTAATTTATTAATATTGAAGTAAAATGTTTTACAGAAAATGCAGAAAGACAAAAACCATGTTTAATGATTTCAATGTTCGGCCTTTCCAGAAAGTATGAAAGAATACTAATTGAAACAGAGCTCTGAAGTGATCACAGCAGGCAATGGGGAACAAGGACAATTTTTACTCACACAAAAGGGCAGTAAGGACATTAGGACTAATCATCTTCCCCTGGGAAATGGATATGATGAACCCTTGAGCTGCTTTGATAATTCATTTGACCCACTTATTACATTATTTGCCCTTTTTTAGTACTGTTCCACAGAAAAGGACATGGGTTGAGTTTACTGTCTCGGGCCTTTCTATGTAAAGTTAAGGTATTTTTCTGCTTGATTGTTTATTTGAGTGGTTGACTTATCTGATGACATGGTTCACTGGGACATAAACATATTCACATTTGGGGAATTTGAAATTGCCCCAGTCCCTGGTTCATTTTCAGATGTTAATGTAGATATGAAATATTGAAAATATTTATTTATTTATTTTTACATGTGCTTATGCTTTTATGGAGCACTCATTGAAATACATGGAAAATCATGGAAATATATGGAAAGAGGCAGGGTAAATCCTGGACTCCAGCTTGCCACAGGGCACTTTTTTTTCTTGTATGTAATTCAGTCAAAACTAAATAAATCATAGGTGCACAAAGGAGCTTAATAGCAGGTCCTTCCTCCCAGCAGCTGTTAGACTTTATAACCATCACTCTGCATATTATCAAAAACCAGTGCTACCATTTCTATGCCACAAATTTCACAAATTTTTAGAATCCCAACACAAACAACACCTGTCTCAACATTTAGAATAACTTTTGAGCATACACTTTTTTGTGTTTTTGTTTGTTTTTTCACTCAAACTCTTAGTTTTGATGTTTTGACAAACTACCAACAGCCTTTGATTAGATGATCTCAGGCTGCGAGAGGGAGTGTGAGGTTCTAAGAGATCAGAAACATAGGCAGGAGATGGTCAAGGTTCTTTTTGCTCAAAAAAAAAAAGATTGTTACAGTAATCTAAGCGAGAAGAAATAAAAGCATGAATAATCATTTCTAACTCAGATTTAGACAAAAACGTTCGCGGTTTGGAGATATGACAGAGAGAGCATTTTTAAACAGCACAGCAGGTAGAATGTCATTTGGACAAGTGGTGATGTTCATTTTATCCAGCAGAAGTGAAAGGTCATGTATGGTCAATGGGTTAAACACTTACAGCAAATGAGAGGGAGGTGGACCAGAGACACAATGCTCATATGGACATTATTAACTTTATCTACAAAGAAGTTTAGAAAGTCATCACTCTCACATATAGAGGACACAGGTACTGGGTGGTCCACGGGGGAAACAATAGAGTTTATGGGGCGATCGTGACTCCAGAGTTGGGGGTTCGCCTTGTAATCGGAAGATTGCCGGTTCGAGCCCCGGCTTGGGCAGTCTCGGTCGTTGTGTCCTTGGGCAAGACACTTCACCCGTTCCCTACTGTTGGCCCGGTGGCGCCAGTGTTCGGCAGCCTCGCCTCTGTCAGTGCGCCCCAGGGTGGCTGTGGCTACAATGTAGCTTGCCATCACCAGTGTGTGAATGTGTGTGTGTGAATGGGTGGATGACTGGATATGTAAAGCGCTTTGGGGTCCTTAGGGACTAGTAAAGCGCTATATAAATACAGGCCATTTTATGGTTTCGAACAGTACTTTGGAATTTTTCTTGTTTGATGAGATCAACTGAGAAAAATATCCTGATCTAGCTGATTTAATGGTTTCATGCAGGGAAACCCAAACTTCCCTAAGGTGGAGCCTGTGAACATCAATTTTAGTTGATTTCCAAAGGCGTTCTGCTTTCCTACAGAGTCTTTTGACGTTCCTTATGTCATCGTTTAGGAGGAGGAGCTCTTTTTGGGGCAGCAATGACAGTTTTTAAAGGTACAACTGTCACAATCCTGAGTCTTTGGACCCAGCGTTTTGGGTTTTAATATATTTTGATGTTTATAGTGTATGTTTAAGCTCATTACGTTTTCTATGTTCATTTGCTTATTAGTTTCCCCTTATGTTTTCAACCCCTGTGTTAAGTCTCCCTTACCCTTCATGTGTTTCATGTCTGCATGTCTTTTGTTAAGTTCATGTCGTCAGGTCTGCTTTACATTATGTTTCCTGTTTTATTTTGAAAGAGGTCCTGTGTTCTTGTGTTCATTGTGTTTAGTTTTACGTTTCCCCTGTGATGTCGTTATGTTCATGTGTGTCAGCTGTCTTGCCACTTCTCCTGATACCTCATGTGTGTATTTAAGTCCTCTGTCTTCCTGTGTTCAGTGTTGCATCCTCGCTTATTTATGTCTGTGTGTTCTGTTTGCCAAGTCTACCAAGTTTATTTTGTATTGTCAAGTTTAGTTTTTCCAGTGTTCAGCAATAAAGCCACCATTTTGAGTTTCAGCCTGGCCTCTACGTTTGTGTCTGCATTTTGGGTCCTTTCATGCCTCTGTCCACACAGACTTTGACAGCGTAGCAACATCAGCATCAGTGCAGCCCCTGATCACATGAGGATCCATAAATCAGAAAACTTCAGGGCAACATCCTGATTTATGAACCACTTATTGAACAAGAGATTGGATGGTGGTGTTTCCAGAGGGAAGCTAAGGTTAAAAATAACACAAGAATGGTCACTCACTTGTACATCCTTAACACAGAGATTAGTTATGTCTAAGCAAAGAGAAAACACGAGGTCCAAGGTGTGGCCTTTAACGTGAGTGGGACCAGAGACATGCTGAATAAAATTAAAAGAGTCAGAGGCCATGCTACAGCTAAGATCATCCACATGCAGGATGAAATCGCTCATCTAATAATGGAGGATAAAAAGTCTGTGAAATCCTGGATATAAACACCAGCGGGGCCGGGAGGGCGGCAGATTAAAACACAGTAAAATATATTTGATGAACCGACCTTAAGAAACTGTGACTCAAAGAAAGGGAAAGTCTCATAGTCCAAAGCTCTGCAGGAGAAACTGTCCCGGAAAACAGTGGCAAGTCCAGCACCACCATATAATATAAGGCCTAACTTAAATGGTTGTTTTTTGTTTTTTGTTTTAGTTTGATTAAGTGTGTTAAGCTGTGTCAGCAGATATGTCTATAACACTTAGTTGCACTTGGTAGTAATGATAAATCCATGGCGGACAAGTCCACATTGTTTCCATATCCCATTGCTTTCTTCATGTGTCTGGAAGGACTGCAGGTAGAGTGCAGGTCACAAACATACAGTGAAAAGTGGAAAGAGTACAATTTCTACAGATAATACACACTGGCCACTATTTATGGTCCTCATTCTTGTTAATAATTTAAAATGTGCTTGTTAACTTTTTTTTTTCTTCTTTCGAAGTGTATGGCAGGAAAAGTTTTGCTTTTATTCTTGCATCTAGACAAAAATTAAATATCAAGCTCCATATTAATTCATGTGGGAATCTATAACAAGCCCTTGATAAATATAGAACTGTAGCTGAAATGGAGAAGCCAGTAAATTCATATCAAATGTTACACCCTCAATATAAAAGTCACTCAGCTGTAGCTGCTGATTAGATTCCCTCCTCCACAGCCAAGGTACAAAACACTAGCAGCTTAAAACACTGTGACTTCACATTGTTGTAGGTTTTGTTGAGCATTTTTTTGTTTTGTTTTGTTTTGTTTTGTTTTTTTCAAAACATCTGCATTTTCACTATAAAATGTTGGTACTTTCCTTAGTTTATGGTTATGGTTTATTGGTGTCAGTTTTAGTTGTTGTTGTTTTACACACCATATTTGAAAATGAATGAAAAGGGTTTTTTTATGCAAGAGAACAAGACAGAAATTGATTACTGAATATTTCAATTGAAGGTAATGTGTTTTTAAAAGTGTAATTTAATTTAATTTTGTGTTTGTTTTTCTTTTTTTGTTATCATGAAGCATTTTTAATCATATTTTATTTTTATTGATTTTTTTTCCAGGCAGAAAAAAAAGTATAATAAGTATGTTCATTCAGCTTTAACATACTGGGACACTTATCATGTTTCATTGTCAGTGTTTTCTCTTTTAGGTTTCCCATTAAGTAAAGAGAATGGAAAAAAACAAAACAGTTTCAACCGATATTCTGGAGGTCCAAGGTTTTGACATTTCTCCACAGTTAACGTATCCTCTCTTTTTCTTACTGCTCTTTGTTTACTTCACCCTGCTTTTTTCTAACATTGGAGTCCTTTTGCTTATCATTTCTCAGAAGAGTTTGCACCAGCCAATGTACTTTCTGTTTTGTAACCTGTCTGTCAATGATCTCATAGGTAACACAGTCCTGCTGCCTCAGCTAATGGCTCACATCTTGGCAACCGAACGGTTTATCACCTACAAACAGTGTGTGGTTCAGGCTTTTCAAAGTCACACATTTGGATCGGCTTCACATATGATCCTCATCATTATGGCAATTGATAGATATGTGGCGATATGCCACCCCTTAAGGTATAGTTCCATTATGACAACCAGAACTGTGGTTGGGCTGTCCGCAGCTGCCTGGGGGGTGTCAGTAGTGCTTGTGTCTATATTAATAGGTCTTACTGTGAGGCTGTCCCGCTGCAGATCCACTATACAAAATTCTTACTGTGACAATGCATCACTATTCAAGCTTTCTTGTGAGGACGTGTCCATAAACAACATCTATGGACTCTTTTTCACTGTGCTGCTGTTTACTAGTTCAATTGCAAGCATAGCTGCCACCTATTTTAGAATTGCTCTCATTTGCTGGATTAAGAAAAACAAAGACTTAAATAACAAAGCGCTGCAAACATGTGCAAGCCACCTTGTTCTTTATCTGATCATGCTCTGGTCAGGATTTTTAACAATTATTTTGCATCGTTTCCCAAATTACCCAGTCTTAAGGAAAATTGCATATGTTTTATTTCATGTTGTCCCTGCTAATCTGAATCCAATAATTTATGGAATGCAAACGAGATCATTAAGACATAAAATTACTGAAATACTAAAAAGAAAAGTGACTCCATCCTAATATTTTTTTATCTTAAATTTACACTACTAATAATAATACATTTTATTTATAGGCGCCTTTAAATACCCTGAAGGTCACATTAGTACAAAATAAATAAATAAAGTAAGGTTTTCAGTGGTTGCAACTAAAAGGTACCTATTTTAGATTAACCTTTTCTTTTAACTGAAGTTCCAGTTCCTTTTGAAAAGTCTTTCAACAGCTCAATAACAATAACAACAGCATAAAATGACAAGACATCAGAATGAGTGACGCATTAATTTTCCTCCCACCCATGTATTCAAATCTAAATGTTTTCTACCAACCTTTTTTTTTTAAGTGGGGCCAGGCCTACACACTTCTATTGATTGATTGTTGAAAAGCCATTAAAATAATATCTATGACAGAGCATAAAATAAATAAAAATGTCCTTATAATCAGTATCACTATGCATGTATTTGGAGCTGAGTAATGCATTTGTTTTCAGTAAGCTTGTGGGTTTTTTTCTGTGTAGTCATTGTTAATAACTTACAACCCAAAACTTATGCTCAAAAAGTTAGTAATGTTTTTTTTTTTTTACTTTAATAGAGTATCACAATACAAAATGTATTGTACATATACCAATAGGGAATATATTTTCAGTTGTTTATTATGTACCCTTGCAACTATTATTTTCCATCTAACGCTAACTGAAGCTTCTGAGGCTTCTTTGTCATATCCTATTAAAAACAAAAGGCTTTTAGAGTTTTTTAACTAATTTTACTCATAAAAGCCAACTAAGATTACTGTGTGGCTAAAGATAATAAGAAATGCCAGTGATAAAATATTTCCTTGGTGAATGGCTGTTTGGATCAACTTAATCAATTCAGTTCTTCATTCTAATCCATTATCAACACTGTTCTGTATTGTTTGGCATCATTGTGTTCAAGGAGTTGTCTTTCAGACCTTCAAATTAGGACCATCAGATAGAAGGAAAACATTTTTTACCAGAAATATATTTCTGAATTTAAAAAAAAAAAAGAAAAGAAAGTACCATTGTAATCCCCCTAAAATACTTTCCTTGTCTTTCTGCATGCCACATGCACCTGGATTATCCAGGACAGATTATTTTCCCATGACATTTTACTGTAATTCTTCTCTACTTCTGTTAATGTCATTGCATTGTAGTGCATTTCCTAACAGTTTAGAACAGAGTACTGCTGACTAAGCATTCAGACTATTTTCCTTTCTGGTCGAGATTAAAGAGGGCTATCCCTCTCTAAAACATATAGATGAGGGATTATACCAAGAGCTAAACTAATGGCTGCAAACTATGAGATTTCACGGTTAATGCATAAGCGTTACACTAGTGGCATCATCATAAGCATGTTATATGTTTTAGAGAAACTGGTAACACAATTTCTATCAAAGGGTCTTGTGCTAGTATAATTATTTTATACCCATGCCAGCTGTTATATTTTCATGGATTTATAAATTAATCAAACAAGCCATGTGAAGCATTAAAAGAGCATTGAACCCTCTCAGGGTTCACTGGAGGCCTTACTTTCTCAGGACACCACCATAACCATAGTAACTGCTTTTGACTTAACTGCTTTGTCAGATTTTGGGTTGGAGGAGGGCTGGAGCCTGTTTTAGTGAGGGGTGGGATAAACCCTGGGCACATCACCAATCTATCACAGGGCTATTCAGCTGATTTTAATCTCTGCAATCAACCTGACATGTGTGTCTTTGGACTGAGGGAGCAAGCTGTTCGCCCAAGAACAGGGAGAATATAGAAGCTCCACACAAAAAAGCCTCAGGTGCTGACTGTTTTGAATGAAAAACCCTCTTTCTGTGACATGACAATGATGACCACTATATAAAAGTTACTGTCACATCACGGGTTCGTGAGGTCCCATTTTGGACCCTCTATTTGAAAATTATGGGCATTACCATTTAGGCTTTTTTGTCATGGTCCTGAGTCTGAGGACTCAGTGTTTTGTGTTTCCTTATGCTTTTGTTCATTCCGAGTATGTATTCTGTTGTGATTTTGCCATTTGTTAGGTTTCTGTTCTTTGCCTGCCTGCTCCCACTTCTCTTTGTTCCCTCTGTCTGTCCATGGTGTTATTGTGTCTACTTATGAGTCCGCCTGTCAAGTTCAGTGTCCTGTCTGGTTCTCTGTCTGTTAGTTTCCTGTTTTATTATGAAGGTCTCTGTCTGATGTGAGTGTGTTCAGTTTACGTTTCCCCTGTCCCGTCAGCTCTGATTCCTCCCAGCCGTGTTGCCCTCCTGTCTCTCATCCCCTGATTACTGGTGTGTGTATTTAAGCCCTGTGTGTTCTCCTGCCTGTTGCCGGTTCGTCTGTGTTACTCCGTGTCAGTCTGCGTTGTCCTGTGTTCCATGTTGTCCTGTTCCTCGTCTGCGTCTCTCTGCTTCTCATCCCATTGTCGTATGCTTCCAGGTCTGTTATTTTTAGTTCTCCCAGTTTAGGTGTCTTCAGTTATTTGTCATGCTCCACTGCTTGTTTGCCACTACACCTTTGTAAATAAACCTCACTAGCATTTCATCCACTGCCTCCATCTTGGGTCCTTCTTCCAACTCCACACGGCTCGCCTCGGCAGCCGTGACATTTTTGTAGACAAAAGTGACAACATTAGGTTCATTCATAGATCTATAATTAACCTTGCATTACAGATACCTGCTAATTAGTGCAGATACCCAGTCTCATTAAGTGAGCAATGCGTCTTTAACACTTTACCTCTTGCATAAGTCACAGTGCGTTTTAAATGGGTGAGCCATAAAAAAATAAAAAATAATTCAAATATATAATAAATCACCCTGTAAATTTGTTATGAAAGGGAATTTTTCCCATAGAGACTTAAATGGTTTATGAACCAGGACGGAAACATGTTTATTTCTGCTCAAAAGTTGTGTTTTTCAACAGTCAGTCTCAAGTGGCTAATTAAGTATTCAAGGAAACTGCAAGTAACTGTTTTTGCTGCTTAAATGATCTGTATGTTTATTTCATCACTTCACTATTTCGTTTTGTATCAGTAAATTAATTGATTCTTTTCTGGGATGTGGACATTTTAAATTTTCCTGCAACAATAAGACATTTCTTAAGCAACAGCGGATAATATTTATTTGTTGCTTGTTGATATTAGTTATGAACACCTTAAATAAATGGGAAATAAAAGTTCTTGTATAGAAATTAATCTGTATTTTATTTATTAAAAGAAGAACTCAAAAGTGAATGACTGAAAAAATATTATCATAAAATATATAGATTTGACAAAAGAACTTCCCACTTCTTGGGTGAGTGGAATAACTTTCACATAGCAAGGGGAGAAAATCCATAAACAACAACTTTATCAAAGATTTAATTCTACTCACAAAAAGGTTTGTAATAGGAGATGAAATCTCAAACATTCCTGGAAATATGAGAAACTTTTACAGAATCTGATAATACTGGATGATTCCTGTGCTAACCTGGAATAATCTTTATGCTATTAACGGCATTTTGGGTCCTTTCATGCCTCTGTCCACACAGACTTTGACAGCGTAGCAACATCAGCATCAGTGCAGCCCCTGATCACATGAGGATCCAATAAATCAGAAAACTTCAGGGCAACATCCTGATTTATGAACCACTTATTGAACAAGAGATTGGATGGTGGTGTTTCCAGAGGGAAGCTAAGATTAAAAATAACACAAGAATGGTCACTCACTTGTACATCCTTCACACAGAGATTAGTTATGTCTAAGCAAAGAGAAAAGACGAGGTCCAAGGTGTGGCCTTTAACGTGAGTGGGACCAGAGACATGCTGAATAAAATTAAAAGAGTCAGAGGCCATGCTACAGCTAAGATCATCCACACGCAGGATGAAATCGCCAATCATCAAGACTTTCTCCAGTTTAATAATGGAGGATAAAAAGTCTGTGAAATCCTGGATATAAACACCAGCGGGGCCGGGAGGGCGGCAGATTAAAACACAGTAAAATATATTTGATGAACCGACCTTAAGAAACTGTGACTCAAAGAAAGGGAAAGTCTCATAGTCCAAAGCTCTGCAGGAGAAACTATCCCAGAAAACAGTGGCAAGTCCAGCACCACCATATAATATAAGGCCTAACTTAAATGGTTGTTTTTGTTTTAATTTGATTAAGTGTGTTAAGCTGTGTCAGCAGATATGTCTATAACACTTAGTTGCACTTGGTAGTAATGATAAATCCATGACGGAGAAGTCCACATTGTTTCCATATCCCATTGCTTTCTTCATGTGTCTGGAAGGACTGCAGGTAGTGCAGGTCACAAACATAAAGTGAAAAGTGGAAAGAGTACAATTTCTACAGTAAATACACACTGACCACTATTTATCGTCCTCATTCTTGTTAATAATTTAAAATGTGCTTGTTAATTTTTTTTTTCTTTCAAAGTGTATGGCAGGAAAAGTTTTAGCATTTATTCTTGCATCTAGACAAAAATTAAATATCAAGCTCCATATTAATTCATGTGGGAATCTATAACGAGCCCTTGATAAATATAGAACTGTAGCTGAAATGGAGAAGCCAGTAAATTCATATCAAATGTTACACCCTCAATATAAAAGTCACTCAGCTGTAGCTGCTGATTAGATTCCCTCCTCCACAGCCAAGGTACAAAACACTAGCAGCTTAAAACACTGTGACTTCACATTGTTGTAGGTTTTGTTGGGCATTTTTTTGTTTTGTTTTGTTTTGTTTTTTTCAAAACATCTGCATTTTCACTATAAAATGTTGGTACTTTCCTTAGTTTATGGTTATGGTTTATTGGTGTCAGTTTTAGTTGTTGTTGTTTTACACACCATATTTGAAAATGAATGAAAAGGGTTTTTTTATGCAAGAGAACAAGACAGAAATTGATTACTGAATATTTCAATTGAAGGTAATGTGTTTTTAAAAGTGTAATTTAATTTAATTTTGTGTTTGTTTTTCTTTTTTTGTTATCATGAATCATTTTTAATCATATTTTATTTTTATTGATTTTTTTTTCAGGCAGAAAAAAAAGTATAATAAGTATGTTCATTCAGCTTTAACATACTGGGACACTTATCATGTTTCATTGTCAGTGTTTTCTCTTTTAGGTTTCCCATTAAGTAAAGAGAATGGAAAAAAACAAAACAGTTTCAACCGATATTCTGGAGGTCCAAGGTTTTGACATTTCTCCACAGTTAACGTATCCTCTCTTTTCCTTACTGCTCTTTGTTTACTTCACCCTGCTTTTTTCTAACATTGGAGTCCTTTTGCTTATCATTTCTCAGAAGAGTTTGCACCAGCCAATGTATTTTCTATTTTGTAACCTGTCTGTCAATGATCTCATAGGTAACACAGTCCTGCTGCCTCAGCTAATGGCTCACATCTTGGCAACCGAACGGTTTATCACCTACAAACAGTGTGTGGTTCAGGCTTTTCAAAGTCACACATTTGGATCGGCTTCACATATGATCCTCATCATTATGGCAATTGATAGATATGCGGCGATATGCCACCCCTTAAGGTATAGTTCCATTATGACAACCAGAGCTGTGGTTGGGCTGTCCGCAGCTGCCTGGGGGGTGTCAGTAGTGCTTGTGTCTATATTAATAGGTCTTACTGTGAGGCTGTCCCGCTGCAGATCCACTATACAAAATTCTTACTGTGACAATGCATCACTATTCAAGCTTTCTTGTGAGGACGTGTCCATAAACAATATCTATGGACTCTTTTTCACTGTGCTGCTGTTTACTAGTTCAATTGCAAGCATAGCTGCCACCTATTTTAGAATTGCTTTCATTTGCTGGATTAAGAAAAACAATGACTTAAAAAACAAAGCGCTGCAAACATGTGCAAGCCACCTTGTTCTTTATCTGATCATGCTCTGGTCAGGATTTTTAACAATTATTTTGCATCGTTTCCCAAATTACCCAGTCTTAAGGAAAATTGCATCTGTTTTATTTCATGTTGTCCCTGCTAATCTGAATCCAATAATTTATGGAATGCAAACGAGATCATTAAGACATAAAATTACTGAAATACTAAAAAGAAAAGTGACTCCATCCTAATATTTTTTATCTTAAATTTACAGTACTAATGATAATATATTTTATTTATAGGCGCCTTTAAATACCCTGAAGGTCACATTAGTACAAAATAAATAAATGAAATAAGGCTTGAATCTAGGTACATGTATTATTAAAGGTTTTCACTGGTTGCGACTAAAAGGTACCTATTTTAGATTAACCTTTCTTTTAACTGAAGTTCCAGTTCCTTTTGAAAAGTCTTTCAACAGCTCAATAACAATAACAACAGCATAAAATGACAAGACATCAGAATGAGTGACGCATTAATTTTCCTCCCACCCATGTATTCAAATCTAAATGTTTTCTACCAACCTTTTTTTTTAAGTGGGGCCAGGCCTACACACTTCTATTGATTGATTGCTGAAAAGCCATTAAAATAATATCTATGACAGAGCATAAAATAAATAAAAATGTCCTTATAATCAGTATCACTATGCATGTATTTGGAGCTGAGTAATGCATTTGTTTTCAGTAAGCTTGTGGGTTTTTTTCTGTGTAGTCATTGTTAATAACTTACAACCCAAAACTTGTGCTCAAAAAGTTAGTAATGTTTATTTATTTATTTTACTTTAATAGAGTATCACAATACAAATACAAAATGTATTTATTGTACATATACCAATAGGGAATATATTTTCAGTTGTTTATTATGTACCCTTGCAACTATTATTTTCCATCTAACGCTAACTGAAGCTTCTGAGGCTTCTTTGTCATATCCTATTAATAACAAAAGGCTTTTAGAGGTTTTTTTTTAACTAATTCTTTACTCATAAAAGCCAACTAAGATTACTGTGTGGCTAAAGATAATAAGAAATGCCAGTGATAAAATATTTCCTTGGTGAATGGCTGTTTGGATCAACTTAATCAATTCATTCTAATCCATTATCAACACTGTTCTGTATTGTTTGGCATGATTGTGTGCAAGGAGTTGTCTTTCACACCTTCAAATTAGGACCATCAGATAGAAGGAAAATATTTTTTACCAAAAATATTGTAGCGTCCCTCGACAGAAGACACAGACGATCAGCGTTCCAGTTACCGGTGTTTATTCAGAAGACTAACACGGGCCATAGCCATAGCCAACGCCAAAACAACAGCGAAAAAGTGCGCTCTACAGCAACAGCACAACCCCCGACACTCTCCTTCACTTCAGCCCCCACACACACACTCTCTCTAACCCCCACCCCCCGAACACTCTCAGCCAACCACACACCTGCTCTCCTCCAGACTCTCTGTCATTGGTAGCTGATTTGATTGACAGCCAACCGGCCTCTAGACTACTGCACATTCAAGGACACTCAGTAAATCACCATGCTGCGGGTGTGGTCCAACTATGCAATAAGTAACTGGCAATTCTGAACACAAAACACTGATAACACAACAGTCAACTAACTTGTAACCCAGTCCATTACAATATATTTCTGAATTAAAAAAAAAAAAAGTACCATTATAATCCCCCTAAAATACTTTCCTTGTCTTTCTGCATGCCACATGCATCTGGATTATCCAGGACAGATTATTTTCCCATGACATTTTACTGTAATTCTTCTCTACTTCTGTTAATGTGACATTGCATTGTAGTGCATTTTCTAACAGTTTTGAACAGAGTACTGCTGACTAAGCATTCAGACTATTTTCCTTTCTGGTCGAGATTAAAGAGGGCTATCCCTCTCTAAAACATATAGATGAGGGATTATACCAAGAGCTAAACTAATGGCTGCAAACTATGAGATTTCACGGTTAATGCATAAGTGTTACACTAGCGGCATCATCATAAGCATGTTATATGTTTTAGAGAAACTGGTAACACAATTTCTATCAAAGGGTCTTGTGCTAGTATAATTATTTTATACCCATGCCAGCTGTTATATTTTCATGGATTTATAAATTAGTCAAACAAGCCATGTGAAGAATTAAAAGAGCATTGAACCCTCTCAGGGTTCACTGGAGGCCTTACTTTCTCAGGACACCACCATAACCATAGTAACTGCTTTTGACTTAACTGCTGAACGGATAATTGGAGGTGAGCTTCCCTCCCTCCAAGACATCTACAGGAAGCGGTGCCTGAGGAAAGCGGGGAGGATCATCAAGGACTCCAGTCACCCCAGCCATAAACTGTTCAGACTGCTTCCATCAGGAAGGAGGTTCTGCAGCATCCGGTCCCGTACCAGCAGACTGAGAGACAGCTTCTTCCACCAGGCCATCAGACTGCTGAACACGTCATAGACACCTCAGCTTCACTACTGGAACTTTAACATTATGCACTCCATACTGTACAGTAATGCCACTGTTTTGCACATGTCTCAACTCTGTATATTTTTATATATTTTATTTATTGTTGACTCTATTTAATTTGTAAAATATGTGTACACACACACACACACACACACATAGAAAAATATTTAGTATACACATCCAGAAATGCATATACTATTATATATTGTACATATATTTATTATTTTCAGATTTAGCCATTCTTGTATTTTGCTTGTTTACATTATTGTATTTGCACAACTCTGTTGCTTGTGAAGCTCGCACACAAGAATTTCACTCACATGTGCTGTACCAATGTACCTGCACATGTGATGTGACAATAAAAGTGATTTGATTTGATTTGATTTGATTTGATTTGATTTGCTTTGTCAGATTTTGGGTTGGAGGAGGGCTGGAGCCTGTTTTAGTGAGGGGTGGGATAAACCCTGGGCACATCACCAATCTATCACAGGGCTATTCAGCTGATTTTAATCTCTGCAATCAACCTGACATGTGTGTCTTTGGACTGAGGGAGCAAGCTGTTCGCCCAAGAACAGGGAGAATATAGAAGCTCCACACAAAAAAGCCTCAGGTGCTGACTGTTTTGAATGAAAAACCCTCTTTCTGTGACATGACAATGATGACCACTATATAAAAGTTACTGTCACATCACGGGTTCGTGAGGTCCCATTTTGGACCCTCTATTTGAAAATTATGGGCATTACCATTTAGGCTTTTTGGAGACAAAAGTGACAACATTAGGTTCATTCATAGATCTATAATTAACCTTGCATTACAGATACCTGCTAATTAGTGCAGATACCCAGTCTCATTAAGTGAGCAATGCGTCTTTAACACTTTAATACCTCTTGCATAAGTCACAGTGCATTTTAAATGGGTGAGCCATAAAATAATAAGAAATAATTCAAATATATAATAAATCACCCTGTAAATGGGAATTTTTCCCATAGAGACTTAAATGGTTTATGAACCAGGACGAAAACATGTTTATTTCTGCTCAAAAGTTGTGTTTTTCAACAGTCAGTCTCAAGTGGCTAATTAAGTATTCAAGGAAACTGCAAGTAACAGTTTTTGCTGCTTAAATGAGCTGTATGTTTATTTCATCACTTCACTATTTCGTTTCGTATCAGTAAATTAATTGATTCTTTTCTGGAATGTGGACATTTTAAATTTTCCTGCAACAATAAGACATTTCTTAAGCAACAGCGGATAATATTTATTTGTTGCTTGTTGATATTAGTTTATGAACACCTTAAATAAAGGGGAAATAAAAGTTGCTATATAGAAATTAATCTGTATTTTATTTTTTAAAAGAAGAACTCAATAGTGAACAACTGAAAAAATATCATTATCATAAAATATATAGATTTGACAAAAGAACTTCCCACTTCTTGGGTGAGTGGAATAACTTTCACATAGCAAGGGGAGAAAGTCCATAAACAACAACTTTATCAAAGATTTAATTCTACTCACAAAAAGGTTTGTAATAGGAGATGAAATCTCAAACATTCCTGGAAATATGAGAAACTTTTACAGAATCTGATAATACTGGATTATTCCTGTCCTAACCTGGAATAATCTTTATGCTATTAACAGCATTTCATGCTGTCACCAAACCTTCTGAAAAGGTCTGCAGTTATATGGTTTTGCCCATGATGAGAAGGCTCATGAAAAACACCATAATGAAAAAAATCCACATGAAGAAGCGGTCTAAAACTTTGGCCACCTTCTTCCACTCTCCAGTCCTTTTCTGCGTGGCCCTCTGATCTCTGTGGCAGTTGGCTATATACTCTATGTTACGCAAGAGCTGTGTTTCATTGCTTTGGATGCTGCAGGAAATCTCTCTGTCTTTTTTCTCTCCATCACTCACTCCTCCCTTCCTGCATCTCCTCCCCTCCCCTGAGTCACCACAGTCCAGGCTTGCAAAAATGCCATTCTTCCAAGAGCTGTAGTTGCTAGTAGGGTTCTTCCCGATTGAGCCTATAGGAGACAGCATCTGATCCATGTCTTCTTTTTCCTCTGTGGGCATAGGTCCCACTATCTCTTGTCTTCTCTCCATTCTGAAGATGCAGTCCTCTCTGCCCGGTCCCGCCTGACCATTCATGGTGCAGTTGGTGTTCTGTACAGGAGGAGGCTCCTGTTTCTCTGGCTGAGGTGACATGCAGTTCTCCCCAACTTCATACACAAAGCACATTCTGGCCATGTACTGCAGAATGACTTTCTTGGCCCATTTGGGAACAGGCTTGGCATCAGGGCCACAGTGGTGTATGTTCATGACAAATATGGTCAGAGCAGTGGAGGCTGTAATCATTGTCATTGTTGCAATGTAATATTTTCCTGTGGAAGGAAATAAGATGAGAAAATCTGTGAACAGATTTGTAGTGCATTACTATCACGCATACTGGGATTTGATTCTTACCAATTAGTGGTACATTCTCAGAGGGGGGCATGATCTCTGCAACCAGTAACTGAAAGACAGTGAGTGCCAGCATCACTGTGACACCCAATGACACCTTCTCTCCAGAGTCAGCAGGAAGGTAGAAACCAAGTGGTGCCAGAAAAGAGATCATCACACATGGTATGAGCAGGTTGAAGACATAGAAGGATGCTTTCCTCTTAAGTTTCAGTGTGTAGGTCACATCTGGGTATGGGTCAGCACAGCAACCATAAAGAACAATGCTCTTCTTAGCTGGCATACCAAGCACCTCCCACTCAACGTTTTCCACCAGGTCAGCCAGGTCAGCACTCTCCATTGCATTAAGGATGTCAAGCTGGTTACCGTTGTAGGTCCAGGAGCCGTAGGTGAACCGGCATTGCTGAGCATCAAAGGGGAAGAAAGACACATCCACTTTGCATGAGCTCTTAGTGATTGCTGGAGAATCCCACATTATCTGTCCATCATGTCGAATCACCACATTGGTGTCCATGGGACCAGTGAAATGATCATCTGCGCTAAAAAACAAAGAAATCATTGCTGAAAAAACAATGTTCAACAACACTGTAAATTCATACTAGGAGCAAATTTTGAATAGGTCTTTTACAAAAACAGCTTTGATTAGTTTCAAACTGGAAAGGCACAAGTACACTAGGTAAGGATCGTGTCTGTTTTTATTGCTTTTCAATAATATAACATGATTATGTTTAATGTTTCAGCATCCTTTAGTTTCAATGACACTTTTAAACCATGGGAGGCATCATTATATGGAATTACTTTACACCTACTTACCTAATACTTTCTTGCACTTTCAATCACTTTTCTAAAATTCAAATTTTATGGTTTTGTTTTTATAGTTGCCTAGACTGTTGTATATGCTGCATTATTGGACTATAAGAAGCAGTCGGCATAGGCCTGTACACCTACAAATGACAGCTTCAAAGCATGTTTAGCTTGTGTATTTCATATTGGGCAGAATGTCGTCATACAGTATTGAATTTGTGAACTCTATGCCCATCCAACCTACCTGTTATAGAGAACTATATCAGGTCTCCATACATAACTACCCGGTATGCGGATGGTATCAAGGCCGTCATAATCATCTTTATTCCATTTAAGGTGTGCATCAAACCACACTTGCCGTATCCATAAATATGCAGTTAGAATTTGGTTTCGCTCATCCTGTAATATATTGAGAAAGGTGATCATAAAAGGGGAATATTACAGTTAAAACAGTAAAAATAAAAAATAAAACACAATAAAATAAAATACAAAACAGCAATACAGATATATGTGTATCTGCATGGATCAATTTCACTCATACGGTTATGTGCACTGTGGGAGTTTACCATGTCAATTATCTGGGAGAGTGTAACCTGTAGAGTTACATTCAGGATGGTGTTTGTGTCCTCTACAGGCCTCAGTGCGCTAGTGTAGTTTGTGAACAAATCCTTTAGGAGTTTCTGAGCATATCTTCCATGAGCACACCAACAAGCTAGGGCAAGGAACAAAACAGTTTAAAGCTATGTTAACACAAAACATGTGATGCATTTCAGTATTCATGTATTTCCATTTTAATCGAGAAAAATATGTGTTTGCTATGAAAGGCATGCTGGTGTGATCATGAATCATTAGATTTTCAAGCCAGTGACATGCACAGCAAAGGCAGTGCTGTGGATTTAGAGGGTTGCAAGAAAAGGGAAAAACATGTGGGGCATGTGAGACAAAATATGGATGGTACAGCAGATGGTGGTAGGGAACAAAGGGCAATGGCAATCTATATTTCCCTTCTATAAGGCTCTAGAAATAGACCAAACACATCTGCCAACATGTGCCAACAGTGACTTTCGCTGCTAAAGCTCTGTATATGGAGTGCAACATGCAACATTAATCCAGTGAACAAACAACAAATAAAAATGAGCCTAAACCTGGAGGCAAAGTATTGGGAAATATTCGTCAAACGCACGAAGCCATTATTCACGCATTAAAATAAAATCTAATTAAAATAATCACTCATCAATCAGGAAACGAGCAGGAAGAGTTTTCAACAGGAAACGTAGTTTATAGCACTAAATTTATTCCCAGTGTCAACAATGGATTTGGACTAACCAGATGTTAACCTCGAGTCCTGTTTCAATAAAGCCTCTGAGCTGGATGCAAAGAAGGTCTACAGGATTATGATGACAGCAAAATCCCCAAACAGCTGGCAACAAGTTTGCGGATTGCGGGAAACAGCTTGAGGGGGAGAGGAAATATGAGGTGAAAAGGATGTTCTATAAAATATAATAGATGCAATGAAATACAGATGACTGGGATCACACGTCCAACCACACTTTATAGAAAAATGTTATCTAAAGCTTTCTTCTCTGCTAGGACAGTTTTAATATAGTTCCCTTTCATATGATATTAAACCAACCTAAATAGGAACGCAAAACTGATCGACATACCGACATCGTTTTAGATTATACGAGGTAAACAGAAAATAAAACGAAAGTAAACTTACTCGGCAAAATACCGACACACAGCAGCCAGCGGAATAAAGTCTTCGCCATTCGCCATTGTTTCATCTTGCTGAAGCAAATGCCCTCCATCCGAGAACCATTTGAACTGCTCTGTCCCCAAACACGTTTTATTCGCCGAAAATAGTCTTTACAAAAACACACCGATGGGGGAAGTCAGCAGCGATGTAATCCGGTGCTGTACAAGCCCAACAAGCGCTCAGGAAGGGGCGGGACAGAACGAATCCAGCTGATACGACCACGTGTACACCTTGCACAAACACGGCGAGTTAAAGGTGGTGTTGTGTATTATCTTTGATGGGGTTTTGGTGGCGAATTAATGATAATAAGAACAGTCCCCTGTTTGCTGTGATTCAGCACCACGGAGAGCTACCGGCAACTAACAAACAAATAATAACACATTTCTCGCTCCTTGTCTTCGGGCTAAATCTGGCCAATGATTTTTTTTTTTAAAGATAATAATTACATAATACATAATTTGCATTATGTCGAAATATATATGCTGTAGCAATCACAACACTGTCCTCCTCGACTTTCTCTTCCGGGTGCTGGTGGTCCCCACCTACTCGTTTTACACGACAAGGATGCTACACCCGCAGGCCCGTTATCATCTCATCGGAGCATTCATCTGAGGTGCAAACAACAAAACAAACAAAACAAACACCCCCTAAAATGCGGGAATTTAAAATGACTGGATGAGCCGAGCAGTGTTTTAGGCGATCGACGATAGCTGATTGAGAAATGCACGTCCACCGCCCTGCATACTTAAATATTATTGTTACAGCGTAGGTATTGTTGGGAGAGACCACTGGCAAACAGTAAACAGGGTGAAGGTAGGATGGATTTAGCCATTACATGTTCAGTAAATTCACGCGAATGTTTTAAATCTGAAATGTTCCCGAGTGGTTCAAGATAAATATTGACCTTATGGATGTACTTGACATGTTTACTCATCTCCAGTCTATTTTCTTCTTACCTAGCATAGCTACAGATGCCAAGAGCGTTATATCCCGTATGTGATCATCTTTACACGATTGTTTCTTTTCCCGCTGTCGCAATCTAAAATGCTACAAAGTTCAAATATTTTGGGGCATGAAAGACCCCTGGTTATTAGGGTATCCTTCGCCACCTGTGTTCTGGCGACTGTGTGCCTACCCCTGCTCGGGCTCATCACTTGTGTCTTCATATCCTCTGTTTTTCATTTTGAAGATGCCACTGGTACACACTGCCAGGTAATGTGTATGTTTAGTTCTATGGTAGTAGTTGCAATACCTTATTATGTATTGATTATATATTTTTAACCTAAACAAAATTCTTGATGTGTGTTTAGGTTCCTAATTACCTGCCATCTATAAGTGCCTCTATCAGCTTAAGTCCTGAGTGCCACATTTGGCGATTCTGCATTGGACTACACTCAGCACCAAGGTTACTGGTGGCTTTTACCTACTTCAAGTTTTACAAGGCTCGCTTTGCTACCAGGTTTCCAGAGAGTTTACTCAGCTGTTTAAACCTGGGCTTTTCTATATCTGAAAACATTGGACTCTTGTTGCTCACATACGTATCATCCACTGAAACTTACTGTGAGTATTCTGAATTTAGTTTGCATTTTTGTACAGGCCTTGTCTGCACAAATATAGTGTAATACTATAATAATAATACTGATAATACTATTACCTATTCTTGTACATTAAAAACAAGCAGTTTCAGTTGTGCTAAGTATGATATGACTGGTGGTTGGTGCATTTATGTAAAGTTTAATAACATATTATCACAAGTTCTCCCCATTTGTTGGTCAAATTTCCCTTCCTCTTTGTGTTTTTGCTCCTTAGTTGTGCATAAGGAAGGTTTTGTCCTGTTCATTGTAAGTTCTCTAATCTACATGTTGATAACCTGCCGTTTATGGAAATCTATTAAGAAATATTCCTTAAGTCCTGAGGTAAGAAATAGCAAATGAGGCACTAGAACTTAAAAACTGCCATATCATTTGTAGAATTACAGTCAATTTCAGTATTTGTTTACTTTGTTGTGCCCTCACAGGATGCCAAGTCTCACCACTGGAAAGTGCGTTTCTTACTTCTCAATGTATGTTTCTGTGCTTTTGCCGGATTCTTTTACTGGAAACACAACATGTACTGTGAATCAGGGAGTGAGTATTTAACCCATCCTTATGTTTCTGTGTGGATTGTGTGCTGCTTTATTAATATTAATCATCAACCATCATATTTACAGTAATGCAAATATTCACAATATTCTGACCAAATTATATTTTTTCTGTACTCTGTTTCTTCTTTTATCAGGTTACACATTCTTTGCCCTGTTTGAGTATCTAGTTGTTTTCTCCAATATGGCCTTCCATCTTACAGCCGTGTGGGACTTTAAGAGCCGGGAGGTCATGCTCATTTCATCTTCAGAGGATAAAGACTTCTGACTAGAAAGTCAAGGACTAGGTACTACATGTACCACCCCCCAACCACCTGATGATAGCAGCCTTGATCCTGCTGAAGCGGAAGGGTGGGATGAAGGCCTTTTCCATATATTTCCATGATGACCAGTCACAAATCCTTAGTGAGTGATGATGTCTGACAAATGAACATAAGATATGCACATGTGCTACTGTAGGGGTATTAGGATAACTTTAAGTGCATTCTTTTGCCTCAGTGTCTCATTCATGGATGCCTTCACCAACCTACATGATGTTATGTAATGTGACATTTTAACTTTTATACACTGCACAGCAAATTTGTGGTCATACTAGAAATGTGCCAAAGTAAAGTGATAGTTCTTCAAGTATGCTTGGCTTTTATTTTGAAATATAAACTCAAGGATAGGAAATGGATGCATTCTGAATTCTAAGCCTTAGTGTCCAGCTTCAGAAACACTGCACTCTATTTAGAGTCCTCAAAAAAGATTGGCACCGATACTCACTTTCATGTAATAAAATGCAATATTCAGGTTGCTGTTGACAAAGCGCTTTATTCTATGTTATTACTTATTTATGGTTTATTTTTTAAGGGCAAGTATATTACATGAACCACATTACACACCAGAGTATTTTTAATCTTAGCTAGTTTGCCATGCCCATTCCTAGTCGGGCTTTTAAAACACAAACAGAGACATAATAAAGTTCAGTAAATCATAACTTTAAATACTTCTGCAATACTGGCAGTTGAAATGTTAATTTAACACTTTTCAAAACAGATTTCCTCAGTAATATGTGAGGAACTGTGCACACTATTGTGTCCTGATTACCTAACTCTTCGCTGTGCACCAAAATTAAATCCCCCAATAAAAACCTGTAGATTTAAATGAAAGAGTATACTCCAGATTGACATGCCATATCAACAGATTTAGGAAAAACATGATAAAATCAAATTTAATTAAAGTACCTAAATTAAAAACAATCAATCAATCAATCAATCAATCAATCAATGAACCGTGTAAAATTATCCAATACAGTGAATACCTTACCTGAGAAAGTCCTATATTTGTGAAACTGATAATACTCAGGTCTTGTTAACACTGTGTTGGGGATAGATTCACATTTTTGTGATGATGGTTAAATTGGCAGGTTACAGCTCAAAGTTAAGATCAGCCTATAATGTCAATACACAAGCCTATATTATCTGATCTCAATACCAGGAAGGTTCAGCTAAAAATACCTATGTAACTGGCAAATTTAATTTAGGGTGCACAATTTAAGTTTGTTTAGCCTGACTACCTTTACACAACTTCAGCGCATCTCTTTATACTAGTTATACCATTATCAGTACCATATCTGTTGGTGCCTGTCCTGTTTAGGCCTTACACTTTCCATGTATGCACAAAGGAATTCCTGCACATGGAAATAAATTTGTCTGGTTAAAGTTTAAATGGAATTGTTTGCATATTTGTGCAAACTGTGCTGTGTCTAATAAACAAATCACTGTAAAGGTTATTTCATCGTTCTAACAGAACTTAAAATATATATGCACTTCAACTTATGATTGACTTAAGACATCATTATATGCTACTGTTCATTTGTATTATACCACCAAGATTGTAAGGTAGTCTCAAAATATTTCCTCTGTATATATCTTGCAATATGATTGAATTTGCACTGCTCTGAAGTTTCTTATAATCCACCATATATCTAAACCAGATGATGCAAATGATCAAAGCTTAATATTGTGTAGGTTCTAATATTAAACAATCTATCAATCAATAATATTAACCAAATATTATGTGACAAATGTATGTGAAGCGCATCACTAAAAGTTTATTACTTTGTTCTTCTGTTTTCAGATGAAGTAGTCAGTAAATATCTTCAATATGTCATTAAAGATTTTTAAAAAAGCTATATAATACTGAAACCTATGAACCATGATGTGATGACAGTAATTTTCTCCAATATTAATTATTTTATTTGCACTCAAACTTAAGGATATTTACCATAATATACTGGCATGACTTGGAAAATACCTCAGTGTGCAGGTTTACTCTACAGGAAAGCTACAGGACCCTGTGTTAGCCCAAACAGTCAACATTGCAGACATATACTCTGCAAAGTCTGTACATGTGTTTAATAACAGGAATTCTAAAAAAAAAAAAAAATGAGTAAGAAAAGTAACAACAAATAATATATTTTTCTTTTTAATTCAAGCACCATTATTCTTTTAAATAGAGGTCTCTATCAAACAGTCAAGGTTTCCCTTTATAGTATAACTCTGAATTGATAACCAGATCAGTAACAGTCAAATAAAATTTTTGGACACCTAAAATTTCTCAGCAAAAGCCATAAACCTTCTTCAAATGTATCTTAGTTCAACAGAGCAGCATGTTTTGGGGCATTAGATCCCCTTTACTTCAAGAGGTGTCCTGCCAACCTTTGCTGGTGTGCATGCAGGAACGTATTGCACTTCTTGGATTTCCACCTCGACACACCCTTTGGACAGAGGTCACACCATTCCAGCCTTTCACAGTGAAGCAGCAGATGTCCACACCTGTCCTAACACGCATCTAGTTGTGTTGTTGCTGTGAATATCCTGGGATGTAGCCTTCCTTTTGAAACAACACATGTGGTGGAGAATATGATTACATTTATCCAGCTTAAAATGCTGGCATGTTGACTTGCTTAAAATTGTGAGCAACTGCCAAGCAAAACCTGGATTGGTGTCTCATTCAATAAGACACCGATGAGCCAGCAATCTGAGATGCACAGGACAAGGATGTATCTAAGCAAGGCAAGGCAAGGCAAGTTTATTTATATAGCACGATTCAACAACAAGGTGATTCAAAGTGCTTTACAGAGACATTAAAGAACAAAAACAAATAAAAAGCATGATTTAAAGTTGATTAAAAAAACTGTAGATAAAATCAAAACAGTTGATCAGCTGAAACACTCAGTTTATTTAAATCCAGGTTGAAGACTCACCTGTTCTCAGCTGCATTTGAATAAAGCACCAAATCCACACTTTAAGCTTAAATTTCAAAACTTACATTTAACTACTGATTTTATCTACTGTTCTGATTTTATCTGTTTTGATTTTATATACTGTTGTTTGTTTGTTTGTTTGTTTGTTTGTTTGTTTGTTTGTTAATTAGTTAGTTAGTTTATTTGCTTGTTTTAATCAATTTTAAATCATGCTTTTTATTTGTTCTTGTTTCTAATGTCTCTGTAAAGCACTTTGAATCACCTTGTTGTTGAATTGTGCTATACAAATAAACTTGCCTTGCCTTGCCTTGCCTTGCCTTGCCTTGCCTTGCCTTGATAAAATCAGTAGTTAAAATGTAAGTTTTGAAATGTAGCTTAACAGTGTGGATTTGGTGTTTTATTGAAATGCAGCTGAGAATAGAAGAGTCTTCAACCTGGATTTAAATAAACTGAGTGTTTCAGTTGATCTGAGGCTTTCTGGGAGTTTGTTCCAGATATATGGAGCATAAAAGCTGAATGCAGCTTCTCCATGCCTGGTTCTGACTCTGGGAACTGATAAAAGACCGGATCCAGATGACCTGAGGGATCTGGAAGGTTCATACTGGGTCAGGAGGTCACTGATGTATTTTGGTCCTAAACCATTCAGAGCTTTATAGACCAGCATCAGAACTTTAAAGTCTATCCTCTGACGGACAGGCAGCCAGTGTAAAGACCTCAGAGCTGGACTGATGTGGTCCACTTTTTTGGTCTTAGTGAGGACCCAAGCAGCAGAGTTCTGAATGAGCTGTAGATGTCTGACTGATTTTTTAGGTAGACTTGTAAAGATCCTATTAGAGTAATCAAACCTACTAAAGATGAATGCATGGACTAGTTTTTCCAGGTCCTGTTGAGACATCAGGGCCCGTATCCCTAAAGAATCTTTGTGCAAAAAGTGGCTCCTAGCGGCCAAATTCTAAGAAAATTCTCAGAGTCATGACGTTTTCTTAGAATTTCCCCTAAAAGTGACACGACAATCCCAGTTAATATAAAAGCTATTCCTCAAGATTTCTAGCGCTTAAAAGGGCTCCTAAGGCGAGATCTGCTAAGAGCAGGGAAGAGGACTTTTAGTGGCTTAGGAGTTCCCCTAAGCAGCTGCACAAAATGGCCAACAGAAGAGGCAGGAGAGATGTCCTGCAAACACTGGATGACTGGGAATTATTGAGACGCTACAGATTGGATCGTGCAGGAATCATGTTTGTGGTGGATCTCCTTAGAGATGCAATTACTTCACCAACTCGACGCCACAACGCTATTACACCGGAGACGAAAGTAATCACAACCCTGAGGTATTTGGCAACTGGGAAAATGCAACAATGCAGCAGTGATGACTTGGGTCTGTCCCAATCCTCTGTCAGCAGAGTCATCACCCAAACACTGACAGCTTTGTCACAACCTAATATTGTGACACAATTTGTTTCATTCCCGCTGGATGCCCGCACTTTACACACACATAAAAGGGCATTTATGGACATTGCAGGATTCCCTGGCGTTGTGGGTGTAATTGATGGAACACATGTGAGAATAATTGCGCCATCAGAGGACGAGGCTGTCTTTGTTAACAGGAGGAATTTCCACAGCATCAATGTGCAAATAGTCTTCAATGCGGCCTGTAAGATTTTGGACATTGTGGCTAAACGGCCAGGCTCCACACATGATGCGAGAATGCTCTCCGAGAGTGGCATCAGACAGCTTTTTGAGAGACGCTATGTGCCAGCTAATTGCCACTTGTTAGGGGACAGTGGCTACCCATGCAAACCATGGCTCCTTACACCTTACCTCCAGCCATGCCAAGGGCCCCAACTAAACTATAACAGGTAAGCCAAACAATACAAAAATCATGGAAATGAAATGCAAGCAATATGTTAGAGCATCCAAGTAGTGCAATATTTCCATCAAATAATTAAAGGTCTCTGTATTCTATTGTAGGGCCCACAAGACAACAAGAGCGGTGGTGGAGCATGGCATAGGCCAGCTTAAGAGGCGCTTTCATGTTCTCCACGAAGAGGTGCGGCTGAGGCCTGAAAAAGTCAGCAAAGTCATCATAGCCTGTGCAATATTACACAATATTTGCAAGGTTAGACAGATTGCAGAACCTCTGGAGGATGGCGATGAGGATGAGGACAACGATGAGGATGGTGGTGAAGAAGATATTTACATTCCACAGGGGAACCTAGCCCAGAGTGGACTGCCTTACAGGGCAAACTTCACAAATTTACATTTCAGGCAAGCTGTAGCCCCATGTCTTTTGAGAACTTGTGATGGTATTAAGAACTACCACAGTTTTACTGCACATCACCTGCAATTGTTAAATGCAAGACACAGAACACAATCTGTAAATGGTTTATTTTTTAGGTGTTCAATTTTAAGGTGGTAGTACTCCTCCTGAAGGGAAAGGACTTCTTTTTGTTTTTCAAACACATCAATTGTGAGTTGCAATCTGCTCTCCTGCAGGGGTGCTGACGGAGCAGGTGCTGCAGATGGGAATGGTGTTTGATCCGCTGGGCTATCCTGATATTGTGTCCCAGGCGCGCCTCTTGCCTTGGCTAGTGACAGTTGGGCCAAATTTTCCTCGTAACATACCTTTATGTTCGTTCACCAACTGGGCCAGCAACAAACCTTGCTCCTCAGTCCAGTTCGGCTTGCGAGTCCTTTTTTTTCCCTCCATTTTCTGTGTTTGTAGGATATTTGTTAACAAGCCTTTATAAATAGACCAGCCAGCAATCACAGACATTGATAAAAACTGAGCCGTGTTACCCTCGTTAAGACCACACTGGACTTGTAACGTTGTGATTTCCACTTCATTAAGGACAGCCCCTTGAGATAGGCCATCTTGTTTTCAATGGGGTCCATATGGGAGTGAAAGTACAAAATATGCCAGCTAGGATATTAATATGAGCAAATAAGACACGAATCATTATTTGAACAGGGTGTAATGAGTTTAAGTTTTCACATATTTTAGATTCTAATGTTAGGCTATAACCCCTACAGCTTACTATTCATTTTCCAGATATTTTCTTGAATGTGAAATATTATTTACAATTACAGTCAGCATAAGATTAGAGTGTATAATTATGTTTATTGATTTGAGGGTACATCCTTTGCTCATTATCACCAAAAGCTCATTTCCATCAAACTTGTAGGATCAACCAATCACGGCTTTTGAAATGATGACTCATACCTAGCAACGGGGTCACCCACACCTCCTCACTAAGATAGGATTTCCCAACCATTCCTTGCTCAGAGTTCAATGAAAATGTTCTGGAATCACTTCGAAGCTAAAACTCCTGGCAAGGAATTTTTAGGTTAAGTTAGGAGCTCTCTGAGAGGATTCTCAGAATCTTTAGGGATACGGGCCCAGATCTTTTGTCCTTGAAATATTTTTTGTTTTGTGCACTTTATCTTCAATATATTTATTTTGTTGTGCCTGAAATGAATGAATGAATGAATGAATATTAAGCTTTTTTTGAAAGCAGGGGAAAGTGCCATCGCCTTGACCTTGCTGTTGTCAAGACTGACGACCTGTCCAGGGTGAACCCCACCTCTCATCTCATGGTATCTGGGATGGACTCCATCAGCCATGACGGCTTGTGTAAAATCTGGTTATAGCTTATTGAATTCAGCTGTGTAACTCTACAAAGAGCAGAGATTGAAAAAGTCAGAGTTTTTGTTTTAATCAGCCGGCGAGCACTGTGAGGGTCATGTTTTTTGACTTTTCCAGTGCTTTCAACACCATCAGGCCGACCCTCCTGGGTGATAAGTTAGCAGCGATGCAGGTGGATGCTTCTCTGGTGTCCTGGATTGTTGATTACCTGACAGGAAGACCACAATATGTACGTTTCCCACAGTGTGTGTCTGACAAGGTGATCAGCAACACAGGGGCACCACAGGGGACTGTCCTCTCCCCCTTCCTCTTCACCCTCTACACCACAGACTTCAGCCACTGCACAGAGACCTGCCATCTTCAGAAGTTTTCTGATGACTCTGCGGTGGTTGGATGCATCAACAGGGATGATGAGACAGAGTACCGGGCTGTGGTCGACTCCTTTGTCACGTGGTGTGAGCAGAATCATCTGCAGCTCAACGTGGCAAAGACCAAGGAACTGATCGTGGACTTCAGGAAGACCAGGAAACACTTGACCCCTGTTTCAATCCAGGGGGTCAGTGTTGACATTGTGGAGGACTATAAATACCTTGGAGTACACATTGACAATAAACTGGACTGGGCTAAAAACACCACAGCACTTTACAGGAAGGGCCAGAGTCGTCTCTATTTTTTGAGGCGACTGAGGTCCTTCAACATCTGCCAGAAAATGCTCAGGATTTTCTATGAGTCTGTTGTGGCCAGTGCGATCCTGTATGCTGTTGCATGCTGGGGGAGCAGGCTGAGGGTCGCAGATGCCAACAGACTCAATAAACTAATCCGTAAGGCCAGCAATGTTGTGGGGATGGAGCTGGACTCCCTCAAGGTGGTGTCGGAGAGGCGGATGCTGTCCAAGATAAAGACAATGTTGGATAACACCTCCCACCCACTCCATGACATGCTGGTCAGTCACAGGAGCTCATTCAGTGAGAGACTGAGATTACCGAAAAGCACCACTGAACGACACAGGAAATCTTTCCTGCCTGTGGCCATCTCCCTGTACAACGCATCCACTTAACACACTGTTTGCTGCTATAACTACACATGTTTCTTTTTCAGCTATTTATTTATGAGTGACTTATGTATGTATGTATGTATATATATGTATATATTGTACTATTCTTAGTTAGTGTATTGTCTGTCTTGTCTTAATGTTGGTTTATAATGGAGCACTGTAACAAAAAATAATTTCCCCCAGGGATCAATAAAGTATCCTGATTCTGATTCTGATTCTGATTTAAATGTTGTATAATATTCTATTATAGTAAAAAAAAAAAAGGTGATAAAGAGACTAATATTTTTTTTCCTCATTATTGCAAAAATACTCGATGTCTTAATGTCTCTCTTCAGCTTGGACGCTTGGATCAAGTATAGCCTATACTCCAAACGCTAGGGGGCGACATTAGCCGATGATGACTATACGGAGGAGGAGGGAGTACTAGTGCCTTTGCACTGTAGAGGAAGACAGTTCACGTCTGTCCACATTCTGCGGCTTTTTCGGTTCGGTCTCTCGGTCGGTGGAAGAGCGAGACCTCTCACAGGAGGTGGAGTTCGCCGTGCTTAAGCTACGCGGGACCAGTCGTCTCTTGCGATGTTAACAGAGAGCTGAAAAGACAGACCTGCTTGCTCCAATACATGACAGGTAACTTTATCCTGTGTTGTGGTGTGCCTGTAGTAGCATCCAGCGTAGATTAAAAACTACAATCCCTCGTCGGTAGCGCTCTCTCTTGTGGTTAGCTAAACGTCAGCAGTCGCTAATGTGCGCCTGTAGAAAATGCAGCAAGTCGACAGTGAAATAAACACCTCCATCTGAAAACTATAGAAGCGTCTATATGAGGCGGGTTAGACTGTTATTTTTCCATTGGAGGCTATTACACCCAATTGTCGAGTTAACGGAGATGTCGAGCTAGCTAGCTAGCACGCCAAGCCCTTTTTAGACATCAAACTACGAGACGGACCAGACTTCTGTCACTTTCTCATAATCTTTTTACTTCTCTTCCTAAAGTGATATTTTGGGGAATTATAGGGATAAAAAGGCCACATACCAACTAAACCAGCATAGTAATGGCTTAAAGGTTACCTTAGCTACAACCAGGTATTAGTAAGCTAATGACTGTTCGATGGCTCATTCAGGAAGAAGAGTCACACATGACAAGTGAGCTTTATGTAACAGCATTTCTTGGTGTGCTATAAGCTGCTTAACATAGTTCCCTGTCCCTGGGAAAGCGGTCATATGTTGTAATATACCACCACTACACTCCGAATGTGTTATGCAAGAGTTGTCAGAGTGTTTGATGGACTCTTATCTTATTTCCAGCGTACACAAGTCATGGAGCTCCACAGATCCTTGAGCTTGTGGATATTGTGTTTGTGTCTCGTTGGAGAAAGTTGGACTGAAAAGCCAAGTTCACCTACACCGGTGGACAGTCAGCTTGCTGAAAATGGAATGCGAGGTGAGTAATCAATCATGGCAATAATTTGTTATAGCAAACCGTGAAAGATGTAATTGTATCCCTCTTGACACACACTATACCGCCTGTTTGAGGACAACAGTCTGTGTCACAACATTGCGATTGTGTGCAGGCACTAAATGTAGCCATGCTGAGAATAGTCTGGCTGGCATTTGCCATTAAGCCCTGTCCTCCTACTTCGATCTAGCCACTGAGTCAAACAATAAGCAGTTCATCAAAAAAAAAAACATTAGTGGAAAGAATGACTATTGGGTGAATGTAGGCATTTTATTTCCAGTAAATAATAGATTAGAATAATTATTTTCCAACTACTTGTAGCACAAAAGACAAAGGCGCACCAGCCAATTATAACCTTGTTATTTAGAAGTCCGCTAGTTTAATGATTTTTTTTTATTGGATTACAATGGATTTTTATTTTTTTACCTTGTAAATCGTTTCTATACTTTTTTGAATAGCAAACCAGTACCACTGAATTAATCATTTCTGCATTTTTATTATTGAACAGTGCAGTGAAATGGGAAACTGCCCAAATCGTCTACACGCATCAGTAGAGATGATGCACTTCAAATGTATTTTTCTCCTAAAAATTTCAGTGTGCCATATAATTTATTCTTGATGTGACAGTGATTTTTAAAGCTTGACTGGTATTCTAAATTATCATGGGAGACCGTGGAAGAAGGATTTATGGGGTGGAAAAGCTATGGGTGTATTCTTCATCTAAATGGAAGCTCACAGATTGACGTGAGTAACCTGAGCTCTTTTTAAAAAAAAAATATATATATATATATATGCAAATATCTTATCTTGTGTCTCTGGAGGTTTGCAAGCCAAATGAGAAAGAGAGAGAAGGCCAAGTTTGGCGTTTGAGAGTGTTACAGGTGGTAGACTTTTTACTAGAATAACTGTTTTTTGTTTTTTTTTTGTTTTTTTTTTGTTTAACGCAAAGTGTGTTAACGTTGAAAGTGAGTAATCACTTTGTGGTATGTGGCTTTGCAAGTTTGCTAAAAGTTGAAAGCGTGCATGCTCACAAATGAACTTATAACTACACGGAAGTTCACCCACACTATCCTTCCTATTTCTATCTTTTGTGTTGTCATGTAGACCATAAGGTACATTTTGCAAGTTAAAAAAGTTTTATAGGCTTACAGACACAATATCATGGACAGAAATTATTTCAGGTATTAATCTGTGACATTTTTACTCTCTGTTCTCTGTCCTTAATTGCTAAGCCTGCATGTCAAAACATCCAGTTCTGGGAATTAACAAAACATGGATTGGTATGATGTGTTGATCAGTAGGAGGGGGCATTACACTGTAACCTCCGGCACAATGCAAGCCAAATGCCTGCAGTCTGTTATAGTTGAGAAAAAAAACAAAAAAAACAATGTGGGTGTCATTGATTAATGATGAAGCTGCATGAGCTCATTTATGAAAGGGGAAGTGAGGTTATGTTTGCATACTGCTACACCATGTTATGGGAAAGATGGTACAACAAAAAGAAGAATCCTTGCCTGATAGTCAACACTGCTCAGTTTTCAACCTAGAATCAAGGTTTTTGTCAGTAATCTGTAGTGTGATTAAAAAGTTCCATAAAAATGTTTCTCCAGGAGTATGTTGTTGCTGTAAAAAATCCAAGTTCAGACCCAGAAAGGAAGTCTTGACCACTATTTCTTGTTGGCATGCAGGCAAGGCGTGCTTCCCTTTTAACTCTTTTCTTCATCGTTTCCTTTTGTGGTTAAAATTTAGTCAATTGTGTAGCAAAGCTTACTGCTTTAATATACGCTTCTTAATCTTACTTATGTTTTCTAAACTTGTTGTTTTGTAATATTAGTCATTCCCTTCATTGGTTAAAATAGTGTCTGAGATATACCTGAGATCAGAGCTGCATATAGTTCATACAAGATAGATTTAGAAGATAGATTTGAAATCAATAGAATATGAAGCTTTCATGAGTACTGTTCTTGTAAGTTTACCTGAACTGTGCTGCATTCAATCAAGGAATGCACACACACTCTTAAATCTGCCATTGCTGCACACATGCAAAAATGTTTTCCTCTTAATGGGAGTGGTGTCATCATCTCATATCTAGCAGAGGATCAGTAATCCCTCAGGAAGCAAAGTGACACAGGAAAACAGTGGGCACGCAGGGACATCATAAGAGATGTCCATTTTGATTTCTGTATAATTAGAGTCCTACATACGGATATTTTTATACAATACTAAAGCCTGTAGAATAGCAAACCTGAGTTTCTTGACATTAAACAGAATAGTGACAATGACATCTAAAATTATGATGCCTCTACACTCATCGATTCAGTTCAGTGAATGGTCTGTTTTTGGTCTACACATAGGTGTAGCAGATACAGTCAAAAGTACCTGCCTTTGTAACAGCCCGCAGTAAGTGAAAGGCCTTATATAAACAAGCCTTCCTATGCAGCCAAGGAATGTTGCAGTTCAGTTATCTTTGCTAAAGAGAGTGCTGTGGGGAAGCCAATTCAGCAGGGGACATTGAGAAGGTTTTCTGTCTTTTCTGCAGGAAAGTGCACACAAGATTAAAAGCTATTAGCCTTTATTGCATCACAGTGTTGCAGTGTTACAAATGAAGTGCTAAGCGCAAAAAAGAACATCTTAGACATTATTTTTTACAAAAACCTCTAATGTTATATAAATGTTTTTTGTTTATCTGTGCATAGTTACATCTACTCTTTATCCAGTTGTGCTTTTTTTGTCTGTTTTTGTTTGTTTGGTATTTTTGGTTATTGTAAAAAGTAAATTAGTAATTGTAGAATAAGGAAAAAACTAAATATTAGTCGACGAATTCGTGGACCTTTGTCACTTAACAACTTGTGGATATGACTTCTGTTTCTTCACCAGATTTTTGTCGCATTGATGAGCCACTATGCAAGGATGAAAATGCCTTTCTCACCTTTGAAGCTATCCGTAATATCCATAAGCAGATGGATGATGATGCAAACGGCAATGTAGATGTCGTAGAGACAGATGGCGTAAGTAACAACCTGAAAAGCCCTCAAGGTTAAACAAGACTGAAGTGTTGCTATACTCTAACAATATCAATTCTGCCCTCTGTGTTGGAGAAGTGAAGTGATATTGATACAAAGGGTTATCTTTTGTGTTTTATCTCACTGACACAGTTTCTAACTTGCTCTAAGAATAAGACATCCTTCTTTGGTGGGGTTTTTCTTTCTTTCCCTCTTCACAATTCAAAAGAGAGCTCTTTCTCCTGAAGTCTGTGAGTGAGGGGCAGGGATACAACCAGCTGAGATCCTGCTCTTAGTGAGGGAGTGTTCTAAGGCTTGGACACACTTCACTAGAGCTGAAGCTGACAGTGCTCGGAGCCTTATATACTCATTGTCATTCTCAAAATGCTAGTTTGAGAGGATTTGAGCTTTCAGACATTGCACATTGGAATGTGGGCAAACTGTGGTTATAAAGGTACTATTAACAATACTTAGGTAGGCTGTGACATATAAATTACACTCAGTTGGTACTAAAGGCCACAAACTGTGCCAAGAAACGATCACCCACACAATTACACCACCAACAGCAGCCTGAACCACTGATACAAGGTAGGATGGATCCATCCTTTCATATCGTCTCTGACAAAGTCAAATATCTAAATCACAGTAGGAATTGCGACTTATCAGAACAGGCATAGGTTTTCTTATCATGGTTTTTCTGTCCAATTTTGGTGAGCCTATGGGACCAGTAGCTCTGCATAAACACCACTGAAGTTGCAGCATTTTTACAAACCAATTCTGGTTCATCCGTTTCACTCAACGATCCGCTTTCCCCTTTCTCATTCTCCGTTGCCGCCGTGCTTTTTCGGCCATGTGCGTATGAAAACAAAAGCATTGCGCATGCACGTTTTACCCATATTCTATCGCAATATTTTATTTTCTTATCGTTGCCTAACATTGTACCGGCATTACCATGAACGGTATGATATGGCCCAGCCCTAGTTGAATGAGTGTACCTAATATAGTGGCTATGCTGTTACTTTAAACCCTCTGTCATCTAAAATTTTGTAGATTTTGCTCCAAAGGTGGCCAGATAATGACTGTCTAACTGGTAGGTTCATCCTGTTGCACGCCAGTGCTCTTGCTGATATACCTTTTTCCCTTGTCAAATAATTAACCTGGTGTATTTACTGGCTTAGAAAGCATAGCTGGCATTCTTTCTACCCTTGCCTGTCAGAGTTGAATCAAAGGTATTTTTGAATACTCTTGACAGCTTTTGTCATTACAGTAGAATCACAACCATGGAAAAGACAGTCCTAAAACAACACATGCAAATGAAGGCCTAGTATGAAGATGGGTGTGGTGTGGGAGAGTATTTCTTGCACTAAATCCTGTTGTAACTTGCATGTGATTTGTAGACAATTATGCTGCAGTTTCTTTAAAAAAATGTAGCACAAAGGGGATTTGTGAAGCCACAATCTGCTTTGTGCTTATGGTAGAGTAATACTGCACAGTACAGTAGTTCTCTTCAATAGCATAAATTATAAGCAAAACAGAAAAAAAATACATATGCATATGTACAGTAGTGCAATGTTGCACTGTAAGCTTTAGTGTAAACTACAAGTTTTGGCCTCGAGAAAGCCGCCTCTGGTGACTTGATTCAGGTATGGTTCGGGCTCAGTCTGTGTTATGCAGCTGAGGCCAGATCAAAGCAGGTGGCACGATCACTGCTTTTAAGAGGGGCACTTGGCATGCAACCCCCCTAAAGCAAATAATGAAGAGAAGCACAGTGAGCAATCGTATGTGTAGTGGCTTTTAGCCAAGAAATGGAAAGCTCAAAATGATGATGAAGAGTACTTCAAGACAACCCTCTTTTTCTTGTTAATCATACAGTGATTAAATAAGGTGGGGAGTTGCTTTCTTTACGAGCAAGATGAAAGTGTACATCTGGTCTCTTAACAGTAACCTTGGTGACTCTGTCACATTATACAGGTCCTGCTAATTTTCCATTGAATATGTTCGGGAGTGCTGTATTTCACCTGCAGCAGAGACATCTTGCTGCACTGTAGTGAAATCTTCCCACACAAATCTATCAAGAAAGAAAGGCATCATGACTTATTACTGTCTTTCACCCATGACTCTGCTTTTGTGGGAGTGCTAGATGTTATGTAGGGTTCATTTTTAAAAACCTGGTGAGTGGGTTAGCCTACAATACAGTGGGCAATCAGCAATGTGGTTCCAAAAGCAAGTGAGGGACAATTACCATTTCAGTGAGAGTGCAAGTGGAATTTACATTACGATCAGTCTTTGGTACAGTTTAGTGAGCATGACACTGTCTTATTCTAAAAGGAATACAAAAAAAGCTGTTTTTATGATTAAATGTATAATAGTTTTGAACAAAAGTGAGAATGGCATTCTGTGTTGCACAATTAAATAATGAGGGGAAAATCCCTGGTGAGGTATTTATTAGGTTTTATTTCATGTTAAGCGAGTGAAGGCAATGGATATATCCCACAGGAGTTGCATTTAATTGCACTAAAACGATGGATTAACTATTACAGCAGTGAAATGGGTCACAGTGCTCACAATCAATAGAAACCCTAAACACCATTTACAAATGTGGTCTTTCCGCATTGTCACAAAGCAATGCACCTCTTTGTAGTAATGGTTTCATTAGAAGTGATCATGTTTTGTGGTGTCACAGCTTTGCAACATGAGAAGTTTGCCCTCATGGCGTTCTGTCTGAAAGGCTTTTTTTTTTTTAACTATATGGCTAATGTTTTGTACACAACTCATGATATCGTTCTAAACATAGCCAAGTACTTTTACTGCCTAAATGTAAACAAACCCTAACTGAGAGCTCACCGTTTTTTCCCCACAGCCTCATCTTCATATGGGGTTTGTGACTTAACGTTTTCACTCTCGGTGTGAACCATGCGTTTGCATTTTTTTTCCAAGTTCCAAAGCTATCATATGACAACATGGCGATACCTTAGTTGTAGTGATTGCCCTACAGCAATATTGTATTGTAGGAGCAACATCAACAAGGTAATATACGGTGACACTCCCTTTCCTTTCACTCTTGATGTCACTCGCCCCTTTTAGCAGCAACATTTGTTTAGATAGTTTGGAGAACATGGCATCGATTACAATGGGTCTGATTTTTGTCTTACAAAGTTCACACCACTTCAATTAAGCAACTAAGTTTGATATACAAAGGTATCATCTTTCAAAGCCAACTTTAAGGACTTAAAGATGTGCTCAAAGTTTGGTCAGAATACGCTAGCCAAAGTTTTGAATGCACTGTCAGTTTCAGTGGTGAAATTGCAGTTGTAAAACAAATGTTTTAACAGTGTAGCTATTTTGTCATGCAAGTCTTGTAAAAGGTTTTTGTTTGTAGCCATTACAAATGTCTTTGTCATACTGCAGTTCCTGAGAGAAGATTTAAACTACCATGACCCTAAGGCCAAACATAACAGCTTCCATGGGGATGACCAGTTCATCAGTGTGGAGGACTTGTGGAATTCATGGAAGGGCTCTGAAGGTACAGTTTTGTTGCAAAAAGGGCCTTTCTTTCACATCCATTTCTATGTAGAGTTGTATGTTGTAAACCTTTTTCTGCATACTTGATACCTCCAAACACTACTTAATGTTTGATATTGTAGCAGTGATTTTCATTTTTAATGAAGCAGTCTTAGTGACTTTGATTACCAGTCAGAGAATGGCAGAGCTTTTATATGCCTGTAAATAAAGGTTTATGTGCTTCCCTCTGACTGAAAGTGTGTGTTACAGCTTATCCATGCTTGACCCTTTCACTCAATTAACAAAGGCACAAAGTAGTTGATAAGATTGCATGCCCAGCAAAGTGCACTGTTCTGCCAGAGTGGCCCAGAGTTAAGATCGTTGAAGCTGTCAGCACAAAATTCAGTCACACTTCTTTCTGACTATGTCTAACCATACTAATGTATTCTATTATACTCACTCAGAGCACTTTCATGTGCTGTATCTGGCACTCACCTTTTAGCATCCTTTCCTCTGACTGCTTTTACCACAGTTTTGTTCACAGTACTGACTTACACTGCATTGCAGTTTCTTGACAAAGTTTTAGAGGTTCTGAGCAAGGAAACAGGGTTATTGTACAAGGGAGCAATGTATTAACTTAGTCAACTCACAGTTTTGACTCTCTGCCAGGTGCTGGGGATCAGATTTGCCTTCCCCAATTATTCCTGTCAGCATGTTATGCTGCGGGGATCTCGTAGATCATTCAGGATGTGTATGCACACAGTCAAACAATGCATTTTGTGTCAACCTGTATTATGCAGTTGCAATAGTGATGCATTTTTTCTCGGCTGCAAGTGTTAGATTTGAAATGAATTGATGTTTATGAGGTTACAGCTGTTTCTCAGATAAGTTTTTACAGTGTAGCTAGAAAGGAGAACATTGGTTAAATTACTCCAGCCTTTGCTACAGTAATAGTTAATACTTAGTTTCAGATGTTGTGACTGCCTGAGGTCTATGAATCAGACATCAGGAAACACTTGGTTTCTTCCCTCTTGAATCTCTGCTGCCCTATATTCAAACATGCTTTAATTATTTCTGGTTTCAGAATTATATATTTTTTGCCTTCAGTCTGTTTTTAAGCAAGTGAAACATTTTCTATCTAGTCGAGGTCATCTAACCAACTGCTGGCGTGAGAAAGGAAGTGTAATTCCCTTTCTGGATTGCTTTGACTAACTGTTGTGCTACACGACTCTTAAATTTGTCGCTGGAAAGCTACAGCTGTCCACATGATTCCTTGAATCTTTAGAAGTTGTGTATCATCTGCATAACAGTGGAAGCTAGCACTGTATTTGTGGATGGCCCAATGGAAGGCCTGTGGGGAACACCACATGAGAAGAGGGCTGAGAATGAGCTGAATCATCCATTTAGGAAATAAAACAATCTAACTGACAAGGAGGATTCCTTGAACATCCTCAAACACAGTGAAAGATTACAGTCAAAGTTTCTCTTTTAAAACAGTTGTGTTAGAAAATAGCAAGACAGTAAAATATACTGCAGCTATTTATTGAGTTCTCTCTATGAAACGTGAATAAATATGAATTCTACTATTATAAAATGAATAAAAAAACAGAACGAATGAGGCTGGAGGACAAGCTGGCATGTAATTTGGTCTTTATATCTGGAACATTTGTGATTATAGAAATCCTTTGTCTTATATGTATTCACAGCTAACACTAGTGACAAACACTGCTATAATGCCAGACATGCTTTTATGGGGTATTTTAATTTAGAAGCAGGAAGTTTTAGAAAGGAAATCCTGTTGAGTTACAATTGATTATTATCTGTGAAGACTGATTCAAGTTCTGATGTTGTCTTAAATATCAATCATGATATTTGTTAGCAGAATGTCCATCCATCCATTTTCTGTCATGTATCTGGGTCTTAATCCTGGGGCAGCAGTCTGTGCCAAGATGCCCAGACTTTCTTCTCCTCCACCTCTTCCAGAGGGACACCAAGGCATTCCCAAGCCAAACCATAAATCTAATCTCTCTTGTGTCCTGGGTCTGCCCCGGGGCCGCCTTCTAGTAGCACATGCATGGAACACCTCACCTAGTAGGTGTCTGGAAAGGCATGCTGGTCAGCTGCCCATAGATTCCTGACTTACTGTGGGGAAGTAAGTTTGACTCCGAGCCCCTCCTGAATGGCCGAGCTCCTCACTTTCTCTTTAAGGTTGCGTCGGCCAATCACTGGTGGAAGCTCATTTCCATCGCAGTTTAACTCTTTTGGTCACTACCCAGTACTCATATTCATAGGTGAGGGTGGAAGCAAAGATCAACCGATAAATCAGCTACACTCTCTTATTACTAATACACTCGTCTTACCAGCAGAATGTATTTGTCACATTTTTTTATTGTTTGTAGGTTGTTATAAGAGTTGAAGGAAATACTTTTCATTGTAAATAATTGATCCATTATCTGTAGTTTGATTGGATTTTTTTCATAGTGTTTATATTTTGGGCTACAGAAAGAATAATTGTCGCTTTGGGAACAACTAATGTGGTGCAAAATAAAGACTGAGAATTGTAATTATAGTGGATATTTTGTTTCTTCTTTTTTCCAACAGTGTATAATTGGACAGTGGACAAGGTGGTGGAATGGCTCATCAGCTATGTGGAGCTGCCACAGTATGTGGATGCATTTCGCAAGATGAATTTCAATGGAAGTGCCATGCCAAGGTGTGACATCATCATGACTTTATTTTCCTTTCTTTCTTTTTTCAAACTGAACCGATCTATGAACCCTACACATCACTGTGTGTGATAAAGTGTCTTGGTTTACTTATTACTGTGGAGATATTTTTATGTACTTAATACAACTTTTTAAAGTCATTAAATTGGCTGTCTTTGTTAACCTGTTTTATTTTGATATGGGTTACTTTAGTTTACCTTTGATGAATTAAGGACTTGTCAAGCGATCGCATTACAATCTTTGTTGTGTATGTGTCTGTGTGTGTGTGTCCCCCGCTTTCTTCCTGCGAAATGAATGCACGTCTGGTCTCTTTCAGGCTTGCTGTAAAGAACACCACTCTGACACTCTCTATTCTGAAGATTTTGGATCGAAGCCATGTGCAAAAGTTGCAGCTCAAGTCGTTGGACACCGTACTCTTTGGAGCACCACTGAGTATGTAACTTTATTTTTTGCAAGTCGTGTCTGACTTTTAGAAACACGGCTTCCCCAGCAGACAGTCTACTATATGAATCTCTTGCGTTCAAATGTTTTACTGTGGAAAATAAGTTTCATTACCAACATGACCAACATCCTGCCCAATTTGGTCTACTGCTCTCATTTTCATTCGCTCTTTGTCCCTGTGAAGTGTTGTGGCCAGAGTCACCAGGTCTATGCAATGCTTGATTTATAGTACTGCACTAAATCTTAACTGTAGCTATGCCATAGCACCTTTCCAGAAACGCTACACATCACAGCAAAGCAGATCTCAATAACTCTTTGGTAATGAAATGTGGCGTATTGATTAGTGGAAGGATTATACCTCTGTGAAACATAATGTAATAGACTGTAATTGTGGCTAGCTTCCTCATTAGACTGAAGCAGTAACTCATAATTTGCCAGTTTAGCTTGTGTTTGTTTCTTCTGACAGGTGTAACAATCTGTGTATAGACTCTGTAAGTCCTACAGTCTTCTCCCCATTCTGAATTCCAGTTAATTTAACTATTGTTAAAGATTAATTGGCTTTCACTCATGACTCATGTTAGTAAAACGCAGACACAACAGTGTACGAGTATAAACAACATAACCCACAATTGTGAAAGGTGTATGCTCATTCAACCCAGTGCTATCATTTAAGCTTAGGAAATCCTGTACCACCTGTATCAATTTCAGGGACTCAGGAAGATTTAGACTGTTAGACCACACTACTCTGTATTCCAGACACATCACTCTGCGTACAGAGGCAAATAAACACTCCACTCATCCTCTTCTTCTCCACTATCTCTGCTCCAATTCTGCACTTGTAGATTGTAATCCTTTAGGGGTTTCTCAGTTTTTTTTAGCTCCTTAGGGATTTGTAACATCACAATGGATAGGTTGTCTTCGATATCATATGTCCTGTCAGCAGTTTAGATGTTTTTTAAAAAAAAATTTTGATACTGGAGAATTATTTCCCAGGAATTTCAAAGTAGAGTAAAGGTGTGTATTTAGAAGAGTTTATGAGACGTCAAAAAGAAAAAAAGAAAATCTAATAAACAGTCAGTGGAACCAGGTATTTGCTTTAAGCACACAGATACACACACACACACACACACAAAAAAAAAAAAACAGGAAAGGGGAAGAGTGTGTAGTGGTGTGTGTCTGGCATGTGTCATTGTGAATGTGTTTTGTAAGAGTCACCCGCAGGAAGACATTAGCAAGGGCTGTCTGGCTTTGACAAGCTCTCAAAACCAGGGGGTCCCACTAACAGCCAGACTGACCAACTGTGAAGCGTAGCAGCATTTTAAGACACACTGCACAAAAGGTTGCACCTAATCTGGCCAACAGTTGTGTAATAATTAACCCAAGCTCGTTTGGGTCCTGTTATTTCCAGTTCTGCGGCTAATTACCTGTCACTTGATGCGCTCTTGGTGGTATTCCTGAAAGAAATTGAATGTTTTGTTCACTGTATGTAAAAGGAAATTGCCTACAATAAATAGCCCAGCAGAGGAGTGGCATCAGGAAATTGCATTCTCAGAGATAATGCCCTGTTTTTCATTTTGGCGTCTGTGCTCAGTGAAGAACTATGATGCACTAGACATGCATTTCAGTAAGCATGACTCATTTTGGGTTATTGTGTTCCAGGTCATTTAAGAGGTAAAGATCTGTTACTCAAGGTCACATTATTGGAGGAGCGACCACCAAAATAAGGTTTTTCTTCTGTTGCCTGTCAGCTAGACGTTATTGACCCATTTTGATCAAAACGAGGTGAAAAACCTATCTGTGTGCTTTTATTCTTACATCAATGTAAAAGGAGTTATTCTGTACATTATCTATGTATGGCAGGGGCAGAGAGTGATTAAAATTCTGTGGTTACTATGCATGGTTCTCAAGTGCCCACAACTTGCTGTTTATTCATCTTATTCTGACAGGTGGTCTAAATATTTGGCCTGGAATAGGTAAAAAACTTACAGGCTTGTACTTCTGGATTGTCCAGTGTTGGCCTTCATTTTAAAAACTGTGTTTCTGCCCTCCAAGGCTACATGCAGGTCAGACTAAAAAGATATGGATATATTGTATGCAAAGTGCATTCCTGTTATTCTTACTTATTCAGTGGAACTGATAAGACTTGAGCTGTACAGGTACTTGAGATTTACAGCTTGTGTTGTAGAAGTTCTGTCTGTCGAGCTGGCACGATCTACTGATATATTCATTTTACTTCCCTTTGTCTCACTCCAGGAAGTATACTGTTCTTTCCTGTATACTCCTACTCAGGTTTTGCAAGAAAAACTTGTGTAACTTGCAAAACTTTGAGAAACTACGCTAGCTGCTACATACATGTTATTTCTTCGACACATCAAATGACAAATATCTGTTGTTAGTTCCCAGCTTGGGTTTAACTTTAAGTTATTCTGTTAGTGGTTGTAAAGGGATCTGAATATGGGATGTGTTCTTACAAGTAGGATACTTGATTCCAAGCTATTGTGACTCTGAAAATCTATAAAACCCTCACAGTGATAACGTCAATGAATACTTATAGTTGCAGCTAAAGTTTGAGCTTTAGCTTCACATCTTCCCCAGATTAAAATAGGTCGTGTTAAGCTGTCTTTATCGTGGTCTTTTGCACTGGGTCCCTCTCACCGCAACCTGAAATTGTGCTGGTGAGCCTTCTATTTGTGTCACTCCACAGCAGTTGCAATATGACTATGAGATTCAAGTTTCACACCACATTCTTGTAAAATTTCTGTGTTGTTAAACAGCTTTATCCTATAATACATGTTGCTGACCAAAATGCATCTCCTCATCTATAGGCCTGCTTAATGACTTAGTTTCTTGTCTTACTAAAATGTAACCTCATGTCTTTTTATTTCATTCAGTGAATAGACATAACCACTTGAAGGACTTCATGCTGGTCGTGTCAATAGTCATAGGCATGGGTGGATGCTGGTTTGCCTACATCCAGAACCGCTACTCTAAGGACCATATGAAGAAGATGATGAAGGACCTAGAGGGCCTGCAGAGAGCTGAGCAGAGTCTGCATGACCTACAAAAGAAGTGAGGGTTTTTCCCAACACCAACACAAGCTCTATTGCATTTAATTGTATTTTCTGCACATGGCGTTCATTTTAGATTTAATATGAAACTGTTATTTTTGTCTTCACATGAGAACTTTTGAGCTTTTAATACATTTAAACTCATCATCCACTTGTCTGAGGATAACTCTCATACATTAAACTGTGTGCTATAATAATCAGCTGTAAACGGTTATTTCTGACATTAGTAGCTTATTAGCTTATTGAGCTGTAAACCTCCAACATTTACTGATTCTAAATGGTGGAGGTCACAAGTGAACAGAAGATTTTTAGTTTCCACTTGAACATTCTGCTGATATCCAACCTTGAATGACAATCAAAGCAACGGCCTGACTCGTTGTAGCATGTTTGCAGGGTTACTCCCTAGTTCTTTTGCTGTCAACTTTCAATGTTTTTCTGGTTTGATTGTTTGGATTTGTATATAGTTTTTCCAGGTTTGCACACAATCCTGGGAAAGGTTTGATTAATGGCATTCATTGTTCTCAAATAGGAACTTGTGTTATGTTATAAAAGACTGGCAGACCTGCTCTAGCACCGGGCACTTATGTGTTTATACTTAGTTATCATCAGGCCTCTATGGACCCATTCCACGGAGCGTTTTTATGTTCAAGCAGGTGACTAATTTAGTGAAGCCAAAGTCTTTGGATCAATGGTGGAAGGTTTGCTTCATGCATTCGTGAAGCTGTCTGATTGCATGAGGGGTTTTTTTCTGCTGTTTTATTTATTTTTCTGGCTTCATACACGAGCATGTCACAGCAAGTCACACATTAACTGGCTGCAGATGCATGTGATCAAGGCATGCTTACTTCTTTATTTAACAAACTAAAACACTGCTTATTACTGGTAGCATTGGCTGCAGTTTTATAGCCTCCATATCTGCGTAGTCGTAAAGGTAATTCTTAATTTAGTCTCCAGCCATCACTTCTGACTATACTCTGACAAATTGTTTAAAAGTACACATTGTAAGTACCAGTGATCAAAATCACACTTTTCTTTTAGAAGAGAAAAATCTTGGGAATTTGTAAAATGGTGGCCAAACCTCAGGGCTAAACCTTTTAGAATTTTAGAACTCTTTAAAAAACAACTTTTGAATCGCACGTTTTATACTTTGCCCTTTCTTATATCTTATAATGCAAAATATTTCATACTCTGAGGAGTTTTTTGGCCATCGGATCATTCCAGCCTGTCTTGTGATTTAAGATTTGAAATGAGATGAAATTTCAGTGTTTTAAAGTAAAGCTACATGAATTGGTGAATAAAAGAAAGGCTAATCTAACTATTTTAGTCCTGCTAATACCTGAAGGAATGCTCAGAATGTGCTTTGAAGTGCATATCCTATTTTGCCTTTCAAGGAGACTTGAACTCAGTTTTGACGTGATACATGAACCAAAGGTTTTTGAGCTTGAAGGTGCAAAGAGATTCCCATTTTATGGTTTTGCATCTCTAACACAGTTTATCCACTGGGGGAGAGGTCATCTTCAGGTAAATTTAAAAAAGGAATAAGCTCAGGCCACTGGAAAGAGCCACATAACTGCGTAACATTCTTGTCTTTATTCTTGAGAACAAAGGGAGAGGTGAACTCTTGTTGCAAATTTTTCTTTGACTGCCCTTATTACCCACATACGTTAATGTTTGTATGTTAAATGGGGGATAAATGGGCTGTTCAAGAGACAGGCTTTTGAAATATTCATTTTATGCTTTGTCAGTGCTTACTGACTGAACTGAAACTAATGTTTGTGTCTGTCATGGATTCTTGATTTTTTTACAGTTGCACCTTTATCTCCTGCATCAGCATATTTTTGTAACAGACATGTTCTTTGTTAGTTCCTTTTCCTTTCAGTACACTAGGTGGAGGGAAAAGTGTTTTGTGGGAGTTTCCTGCTGAATTCCAATAAACAGTGCAACTGATGGCTTAAATGGGGACAAATCAGTGAGGTCAAACTCTGTCCTTCTGACGCTGCCAAGTTAGTCTTTGTGTTGACTCTGTGGATTTATACTTTGACTGTTTGTAAAACACCTGCCACTAGCATCTTTGAAGTGGATTTTGACTTTCCTTTTTTTGCTAAGCTAAGTACGCATAGTTAATTCTCCTCTACAGATCACAGTGGCAAACCTTAAGTAAATATTAAAGGCCAGCAAGTGCAGACATAATTTAGTATCCCATGCAAGTAAACAGTCTGCACCATGGTTGTGCGTAATACTTATTAGTAGTTTGTCTGTCTGCAGATAGTAGTATAGTGCTTTACAGGAACTGCTCAGATCCCTGAATTATGCTTGTTTGTTCAGCACTGCAGTAAAATTTCCCTGTTACAATTCAGCAGTGTTTTGTTCAGCTGCATTTTAAACTTCAACTCAGTTCATTTTGGCCATAGAGGTCATTTAAATTCTATTTAATTAAAAATATCTGAAATGCAAGTTGAGAGCTTCAGTGGGAACTGCAGCTGCCTCAAATCGGTGTGCTTTGAGCTTTGACCCTCTTGCTTTATGTGTAGTTGGCTCAGAGGATTGTGGGTTAGAGTGGCAGGAAAAGCATGCGGGCTTGTGCAAAAGTGTGACTGCATGCAAAAAGGGCGTTCTATTTTTGGCAATACTGCATGCGACTTTTTCTAGCATAATAAATGCTATGACAGAAAAGGCTAGACCACGGGATCAAATACTTTTGTTGAGTCAAGTCATTTCAAAACCAATAGTATGAGGTCATGAGGATTATAGGGCTGCATTACTGTGCAAGCATGGGTATTGTGTGCATTTCTGAGGCAATATGAATGCCAAAGAATATGCAGGTTCTGGTATAATAGGCTATCAGACAGGCAGCAGGTTTTTCAGGCATGCTTGTTTCAATAAGACCGCCACACAAAAATCAGCAGCTTGAGAGGTTTGTGCTCTGTCTTTAGTTGTGTGTTTCCTACTGATCCCTGCAGCCAGCTGCTCTCTTTCCATACCTTTAAGCAGATCCTGCGATGCTGTCAAGTAGCCTGGTCCAAACATGGCTTCACTGTTGGGAGACAGTGTAAGGAGGTTGTGACGAGAGCTGGATTTCCTGGGTGACTTTTACAACACTCTTTGACCTGGCCTCCCCCTTCACTGGTGGGCGAGTGTTTTAAGCATGACTGTTAAACATGTCAGCTCTGATGCAATTCACCCACATTTGAATTTGGGTGTGGTGTGCAGATGAAAGGCCTGAAAAAGGACAGGTGACAGGGACAGCTTGTATTGCATGTGAAAAAAACTTAAAGGTTGGGCATATAAGGCTACGTATGTCTTATAATATCAGTGTGTATTCAGTAACATTACCTGCAAAGTCTGCAGAGACATTGTGTCTGCATTCTTTAAGCTCTGTAATTCAGGTCATTTCATTCAGGAACAGAATTTGGCATCTACTCTGTGGACACTGTTACTCAGCCAGTGCTTTCAAATTTTAGCTAGAGAATGGCAGAGGTCAGGGTCGAAAGCATTAGCAGGACTGCCCACCAGCAACATTTTCCATAGCTCATGGTCTGGATCAAGTTTCAATTCTCTGCACTTGTGTACTACTTCTGCTGTTGTGTTCAGCCTCAGTGGGGGAAAGTGCTGCTCCCTGGTGACTGAAATGTGTTTGTACGTTCTGCCCTTGTGCCACATGTTTAACAAAACAACAAAACAGAAATTTGAAAACAACAGCATTTATTTTGTTGTATCACAGTATATGTAGTACTGTAGTTCTGGGACTTGTCATATTCATCAGGCTATCAAGCCCAGTGACATTTTTCAATTGAAAAATATTACAAAGTCCTGCATAAATGTAACCACATCACGGGTTTAGTTGGACCTGAATGGTTACAGATGAGAGTATATCGGAATGGTGTGTGTCTCAGTGAAAACAATCGTGTTATTGGTGACAAGCCCGCTTTCAAAGGCTTTTTTTTTTTCCCTTTTTTGTTTTTGTTTTAAAGGCTAGTCTAATTATATCCACCACTTGCATGTTCAGAACTCTACAGGAGCACTGGGTGCCACACTGTACTGTTCTAAACTTAAATCCTGACAGCTGTTCTCTTCTTGGCTCTGCTTCCTCTGATGTCAGATTATTGTGAGCTGCCTAGCAGCTGACCACAGTCCTTTGCTCTTCTACATGTTAGCTGTTTCTGGTGATGCATGGCTGATGCAATGCCTACTATGGCATGCAATCTAGGCACCCCTAGTAAACATTTCTGTTGATTTCAGCACAAGATAAACTTTCTAAAAGAAATAATGTCAGAGAGAAAACTATCTCCTTAATGTGTTTTGCAATTGTTGAGTAAAAAAAAGCAAGAAACACAAAAGATTTAAAATTTGATTCCAGGTACCTTTTACCAAAAGTCAAAGCTTTATAAATCCTCTGCCTCTCTAATACTTGTCATAACAACTAGCACTCAAGGGCTCCTTTAAGCCGGTGCAGCACTGAGCACTGCCCAGAAGGCAGGAAAAGCCTTTTTTGAAGACGCCAAAGCATTTAACCTAATTAAGAAATGGTATTTAGCAGGATCGGTGGTGGTCAAGTTAAGGTCTGGAACACTGAAAAAAACTGATGCTACTAGGATAGCTGGAAAGGTAAATCAAAATTTCTCTTTGACTAAAAAAATCCTTGGCAGACTGATGGTGCATTTTTTCCACTGTGCAGTCTTCAAAATCCTGCTTGCTTATCACAAAATTCAGCATTAAAGCCATGCATATAAACCTCTAAACAAGCCTGATACAGTCTAGAAATTAATCCTGAGGTTGGAGGATAAGATTAAAATAGAACTTATTTGCTGTGATGAGCAAAGGTATGTTTGGAGATGAAAGGGTGCTACAGTTACACAAAAAGAACTTTCCAACTGTTAGTACAAGAGTTGATTGATCATGCTTTGGGCTTGTGCTGCAGCCAGTGGTACATGGAACATTTTCACTGATAGAGGGAGGAATGTACTAAATAGCTGAATAATATAAAGGCAGTTTATTCTGGGAGCAGTCTGTTGCTAAAAGCTGAAGATGACAAGAGTCTGGATTATACAACCGGATAATGATCCTAAATATACCCTAAAAAATGCACCATGGACTACCTCAAGAGGATCGACCTGAATGTTTTGCCTTGGCCCTCTCAATCCACTGATTTAAATATAATCCAAAATTTTTGATTAGACAACAAAAGAGCAGTGACTGCTAGACAGCCAACAATCTGTAACAGAAATTTTGACCAGGGTTGCTCAAACCTAAGCACATCTCCATAGTTCATAGAAAATAACAATAGCTCCAACACGGCTTCAGTTGCTTGGGCTTAGTAAGCAGCCACTGACTAAAAATTGAGCATGACCTTTGGTCCTTTTTTCCTTAGGTTGCAGATTGCCCAGGAGGAGCATCGAACAGTTGAAGTAGAGAAGGTAAATCTCGAGCAGAAGCTGAGGGATGAGATAAACGCTGCTAAGCAGGAGGCCCAACGATTGAGAGAGCTGCGTGAAGGCACAGAGAATGAGCTGAGTCGCCAAAAGTATGCAGAAGAAGAGCTCGAACAGGTAATGGTTGCAGTCTGATCAGTTACATTTAAACGCAATCTGTAGTCCACAAAGTAGAAGCAGTGAATTTGAGTAAATAGAGAAGAAGACTTCCAAGGTGGCATCGGCACAGTATGTTTAGGTCTTTCAGATTCACACTAGCTATAGTGTAAATACACCCACTCAAGTCTTTGTCCTTTGGAATTTGGCAGAAGCAGCACAGTTCAGCCCACGTACATAAGTGAAACTGTTTGTGCTTGGAGGATTATCACAGTGCACTAATTCTGATGCTTTTGTCACATTTGACTGTCCTGCTAATTTGGGATTAAGCAGGGCTTCTACAGTCCATATATGTGCTGTTTTCATTAAATACAAGCCTGAACTTTACTAGATTTGAAACCCCTGCTGCGTAGTACCAGTTGTACCCATTTAAAGAATAGTGCAGGTAATCGTGGATATAGGTAATTAACAGGTAAATGGTGGCCAAACCTGCGTGATGCCGAGACTCTCCTGATGTGTGCAGTTGAGAAGGGGCAACTATGGAAATGTTCGGACTTGATTTTACATAAATTGTCCAAAATTCATGTTTGAAAATGGGGGGCCATTTACGTAGACACCTTTATTCAGGTTTGAGGTTACATCTGAGCTTTCAGTGTGTGGGATTGGGTTATTTGTGGATATGGAAAAGGCTAAAAATTGTTGGCAGATTGTGGGTCCATTTTTCCTTATGTGCTCATCTAGTATGGCTAATAGTTGAAACTTGTTGCAGGTGCGCATGGCATTGAAGAAGGCAGAGAAGGAGTTGGAGTCACGGAGTAGCTGGTCGCCACCAGAGTCTCTACAGAAATGGCTGCAGCTCACCCATGAGGTGGAAGTGCAGTACTACAACATCAAGAAGCAAAATGCCGAACGGCAACTCCTGGTGGCCAAAGAAGGGGTTAGCATGAAAAATATATATACATTTCCTTGTGTATGTTAAACAAATAGAATATCATAAAGATAGAGCTTTATGCTAATAATTTAATATCCAAAAATGGTAAACTTCCACAAATTCTGTATTCATTACCCATGAAGCTTTTCCTGTTCTTAAATATTTGGTCAGTTGTTGTAACCTGGGCACCACTTTCCACTTCCTCCTGCTTACCTTGATAAGTCCTTGGTCACTTGCTTTCGCAGGCAGAGAAGATAAAGAAAAAGAGGAACACTCTCTTTGGGACTTTCCATGTGGCTCACAGCTCCTCCCTGGATGATGTGGACCACAAAATATTAGCAGCCAAGTAAGTTAGAGACTCTTAATTGTGCGTTGATATGTTGTTAAAAAATAAAAGCTGAGGAAAGATGATTTCATACATACATTTCATACATTCTCCTCTTTGCAAAGTTTTCTTTTAAATACTTTCTTCTGATCTTTTGCAGACAAGCCCTTGGCGAGGTGACCGCTGCTCTGCGAGAGAGGCTGCATCGCTGGCAGCAGATAGAGATTCTAACGGGTTTTACCATCGTCAACAATCCAGGCCTCCCATCACTGGCCTCGGCCCTCAACCTCGACCCCACTTTCATGGGCGGCAGAGCTACACCTCAGCACTTCATCATGTCTGACGACATGGACGACATGGACGAGGATATCGTACCCGGAACTCTGCCATGTAAGAGTTCCTCCGAAACGCTCAGCCTTTCAGTGGGGATTAGCAAAAAAATCCCTAAACCTTCCTCCAAGGCTCTGCTTGGGAAATCCAAAAATCAGCTCACATGACAATTTGGACCTAATGCTACATGTATTATTGTTGCCTCCATGGTGCTGACGGTAGTGGGGGTTAGACATGTCGAAAATGAGTATTGAATGGTGTTTTACACTTCACACTATGTAAATTCAGATAATTGTCTTGTTGTTTTACACACGATACCACTTGCCTTTTTGTTAACTGTTATTTTGGATACATTTGTTTATTTCATTCAGTAAATTATTGAAACTGAAGATTGCCATGATTTTCCTCTGGAAACTGAAACCCAAAGAAAAATATACTTCTTAAAGAGAACAATTTTTTGTGTTGACCGATTTGTAGTGCTTGTGTCATGTTACGTGTTATAGATATGTTGGATCAGTTTTTTTTGTTTTTTTTTTCGAAGGATGCCAAAAAAGGAAATACTTCAGATGTAGTCACTGCCAGAATTATATTCCTATTTAGGACCAAGATAGGAACACCAAAAAACACAACTCAAATTCTTACACACCTTACAGTTCTTGTAGAATTCATACATTTTTATACATATGTCAGTTTCAAACCATATTTGACTTTATATGTTAGGTTATGGGTTTAGGTAACTGGAGCTCCAATTTGCTGCACAAGTGAACAAGTGTTTAATCAACATTAATTACACTGCCTGTCTCATTCCCCTCTCTCCCTCCACCACTTCTCTGGTATTTGGCTCCCACTGCTGTCTCATTGGTCCAACTACAGATGGCAATCGACTGTTGGAACGGCGAGCTAGTGACCTGTGGTCCATTGGTTCAGACTGTCAGCCCGTGTGGAAATATCCTGGTTGGCCATTTATTCATGCCCCACTTCAGTCCTCAGTCTGACCTTCCCATCTCCACTTTTGCCTAAAAAGAGTTTTCATACATTTTAACTGGCAGTATGCTCCAGATGGACCCAGCTGTAATAAAAAATAAAAAAAAACACCTTCTCCATGCTGCCTTCATTTAAAAACACCCCTGACCTGACCTTAGTTGCTTGCTTGGTATTGAAATCCTCCTCCTAAATGTTGCCCCTCCTCCAGACAAACCCCTTTTTTCTACTCCACTATTGTTTTGTATTTGTTTTTCTTTTTTAAAGAAACAATTTTTTCCTATTTAAACTTATTATATTCTTATAATTTGCCTTTATTAGATGGAAAGATTAAACAAGTGTTGGGATTTTACTGATATGCATCACTATTGTGGAGTAAAGAGGCTAAAATTTGTGTATTTTTATATTTAATAATGTGTAACGTTTCCAAAGACTAAAGCATCTTTTCAGTAATTTTCTCATTGTTCTCACTTTTTCCATCAGCCATTTATTTTATGTTAATGTTACTACCGCTGTTATTTTGTGCCAACAGCTCCCAGTATGATGTCTCTGCGCCAACGCCACATTGATCCCCAGCTGGCCCTGGGCTCCCAGAGGTTGGTAGAGAGTTGCCTGTTGGCAGGGCAGCAGGGCGAGGGAACCCCCTACCATTCGAGGCCTAGGGCTACCTTCAGACATTCACGCAGCCACTCGTTTGGGCAGCTCGATTGTCTCCCTCTGCCTCCCCTCTCCTCGGCCGTTTCTCACCCGTCCATAATCTTTACTTCCAGCCAAATTCCTCAGTCGTCATCATCCTTATCCTCATCTTCTTCCTGCTTACCCAGCTTTGTGGGTGGCAGTGCAACCCCTCATTCCCATGCATACCATGCTTCTTTCCAGCCCATGGATCCTATTCCTGATTTGTCATTCTCAGATGTCTCCAAAGTGCACTCCTCGTGCAGCGACAGTTTCGGGTACCCATCTGTCTCCATTCTCCACACACTTTGCATGTGCGTGGGTGTTTTTACACCACCTGTCATGGTTTTACCTTGATAACACATGTAGAGTAGATACACTTCCCTTAGTATATTCATTTTGTTATGTTTCCATTTTATTTTGTAATTTTTTTTCTTTTATAAAATTTCTCATCCTTTGCTGTTTTTAAGCCATTACAGAGACTTTGCATTTACTCTCTTTCAACCTCTCAGTGTTCCTCCTGTTCTTTGCCTGCTCAACTAACAAGTGTGGAGCCGCACTATCCAGCCTGTGCCCTGCGTGTCCGTGACTTTCAAGGCATAGTGTAGATAAACTCAAGCATGCAAAGCTGCTTTTAAACATTCCTTGGATCTGATTTTTCCTTCTCTAACTTGTGAATTTTTCTTCCTGCAGGGATCTAAATCGCTCCGACTCAGACTCCTCTTTGTCCCTTTCACAAGTTGGTGATCGACTGTCTGCCTACAGCTCCAAAGGCCACCTAATCAAGCCCACTTCTCTCATGCACGGCCTGTCCAACCGAGCAGATGATGCCGTCTCACTGCATGCTCACACCCCCAATGGAGGGACCCGTGTTCATGAGGGAGGTCCCGACAGCCCCATACTCATGAAGAAGGTGTACAGCCTGGGAGAGATCAACAGTCTGTCTGAGTCATCTCGCTCACTCAGCCCAAACTCCACTGAACCTGACACACCATCACCAACAGGAGGGCAGGTAGGAGTGGTGGGAGCTAAAGCCAACAGCCGCATCCCACAGCTGTCCTCCAAGAAGAGCCCTCTAGAGGAAGATAGTGGTTCAACAGGAGAAGACACAGATTCAGCTGCCAGCCGTAAGAAACATACCTTCAAGATCTTCAAAAAACAGAGGAAATAAAAGCTAAATGAACTATGGGCTACCAAAGCTGTCTGACTGTATTCCTCTGTCTAACCTGTTTTTGTTATGTTTTTTTTAGTTTCTAGTTTTGGGGGTTCATTAATGGTCACATGATGGCAAGATTTTTTGTCATTGAATCTTTTTGTAGGTTACAACACCTACTTTGAGAGACTGTGGACTGTTTTACCCAGCTTTATCTGCTTACACTTGGTCAATGTTGAGTATGTGGGGAATGGGCAGGTTTGTATATTGGAATGTAAAGTATTATTTATTCTGCAGGAACTTGTGCCAGTGTCAAAGGGAAATATGTCTCCCACTTGTTGTTTCCTTTTTTTCCTTCTTGTTCTACAATCTATAACATTTTGCATGTCTTCACTTTTGTTTGACAGATACTCGAATGCTCTAAGTGTTTGCTTGGTTCTTGTTGTTAACCTGCTTAGACAACACTTGTTTCTTTTATTACTATCAAAACACCTACAAGTCCAAAGTGAATGCGCACTCCTGACTATTTTTTTTTTAATGATGGGTACACTTTGTCTGTTTTCTTTTTGTTGATGTCTTGTTTGCGGAGAAAATGACACATTCAGGGGATCTTCAAATACAAGAGGTGTATTAGAATGCTCCTGTATATTACCTTTGGCTGTAAAAACAAATGTTGCGTGTTGCTATTTGAACTCAGTATATTACGATGCCTTCTTAGGGCCATTCTAGGGAATAATAATAATAAAAAAATAATAAAAAAGGATCAGGGAGGGGGTGATACTCTGAAAAAGAAAAAATCCTAACTTTTATGATGTCTTAGGTGGAAAATTTCTTTTTAAAATGAATGCAAAAAACCCCAAAAACTATAGTCTCACATTGAAGTCACAAATATAGAAAAATAAAAATGTTCCTCTTTTTGTAAAGCAATCTCATCACACTAGATGGTGCTTTGCCTCTATTATTCCTACTGACATTATTCAGATGCAGTCAGCAACTATCTGGGAGCCCATAATATCACATTAAGTATAGCTGTTTATTGGGTTATTCAGAAGAAATATACTGATTTGCATGAGATGCTTTTGTGTAACAGTTATTCTTGCATCACGCCTCAACTTGGCCATTTTCTGTTTAGCAATAGAAACCACATTTTTAAAAAGATAAAATAAAAGATAATTATTAAGGGTTTTAATGTTTTTCTCAGAATATTAATCAGTTATCTTTTTTCCACATAGAACAGCCCTAATAAGCTGTCCTAGTGTATCAGCATTAACTGCTGGGTCTAAATGTATTTATATTGCACCCTAGAGGTAAATTCTTGCAAAGTATCTAAAGGACCAGCATCAGACCTTTTGCGGTTTTGAGTTTTAGTGCATTTGAAAAATGGGAGAGTGAAGAATGTCTCTTCTCTTTGCTGAAATATCCAGCTTATCTTAAGGACTATTACTGATTAAACTGGGGGTTTACACACACCCTCACTGAACCATACGGTTATCAGGTGTTTGAAGACTAAAAATAGGGTGTGTATATAGAAAAAAATTTTTTATTAGGCAATAAATTACCAAAATGTTTGAAGTGGCAGCCATGAAATGCAATGGTATCTTTAGGTATTTAATTTTAAAGTTAGGATACACATTGTGAAAAGAAAATGCTAGAGATGCTTGCTTTCTACACCTGTATATCATAAGAAAATGTACACCTTTGGGTTTGTTTTGTAAGAATAGCCCCTTGAAGGTTAACCAGGATCCCACAATTTTCACGTAATGTGGATTGGGCTATGCTGTCCTGTCTTTTAGTTTTATTATTTTGTTTGTCTTTTTAGTGGACATTAAAAGATCCACAGCAGTTTTTCAGTGAGGATTGGTTGTTGGTAAGGGCTATAATTAAGGAAAGTATTTTGCTCTGTACAAGACTGAAAATTTAAAGTTGTAACCACTTCTGGTTAACGTTTTATGGAGGCAGGAAGTCAATCATGTAAAAGTGCCAAATTGTGATTTCTGTCAGAGGCCTTTGTATTTGTAGTGTGTTCTAAACCTTGAGCCCCTTTTGCACAGAAGACAAAAGTGCATGATGTATACAGTAATGTATATTCAAAGATGAAATGCTGAATGTCCGAGGGTATATCCTGTATCAGTACCGTATGTTTACATTTGTAACAAATAATTATTCTCAGATAAGTACAACAAAAAAAAATACCTTGTGCCAGTTTTAATGTTGATTGCTTCATTTGAGCACAAAACTATGCATCTAGTTGTAGGTAATTACTAAAGTAGTAGGGACGCCAGTACACTTAGGGTGCTCCTGACCAACGAACAACCAAAAAGTGCTGCAGAAGACACAAGAAGTCTCCCCCAGCCTCATAATGTAACAGGTGGTTTGGATTTATAAGACACGTTTAAATATTTTATTTTAAAAAATAAGACGAGCTTAAAAAAAATAACAATTTCCTACTGGTACTTTTTTTAAAGTGTCATTTGTACCTTTTTTGCACGACAGAGCTGTAAATTGATTATGCCATCTGAATGTGTGAGTGTGTCTGTCTGCTCCCGGTATAATGCACTGTAACGTTGATGCATGTCAACTGTCATAACGAAACCTATATTGGGTTAAAAGAGTGGATCAGCTTAAGCTCTTAAGTCCTTCACCCTACTTTTCTCGTTGTCTTTATTTTGAGCTTCTATTTATGAAAACCTACAGTATATTTGTACAGGGAAAAAAATCATTTTGCATCTAATGTTGTGGTCTAAACTTTGATGGCACTCCTGCATGAAAGCAATAAACTATTTTGAATGAAAGGTGAGCTTCTTCTCCTAATACACAGCACTTTGATTTCCTGCTGTAGATTCTTTTTGAATTTTTAGATTTGACTCTAAAGTTCGCACCAGCACAAAGAATTCAAATGTAGGTTGTGAAATGTAGATTCAGGAAACGGTGAAAGATACTGGGTTACCTTTTGTTATATTATCAGCAGTGAAATGCAACCAAATCCAGAGAGCTCCACGGAGGTGTATATAGTAAGTGGGTGGAGCTTTGTGCTGTCAAATATTTACCTAGGAGAGTAGCTGAGTTAGAGCAGGATAAGATCCGGGTCTTGATGCTTCTGTTTCACTGCAGCAAGATTATTGCTTGGGCAATGGATTTTCATACACTGTACAAATATATCTATCAGCTTTGCCTCACGATGCAGGTAGGAGAAGGTTTGCCTTCATCAATAATTCACTAATACACTGGTTCCTTCTTGTGTAGTCTTCTCAGGAAAATGTATGCTTGTCTTCTGTCACATACAGGTTGTTTGGGGTTTAGATGAGGTGAAAATCCTGAATCCTCCAGAGGAGGCTTTGCCAGACCATCTTTTGCAAGTACTCTACTCTTGTGATGAACCTGCTACAGTACAGCTGGACTGTGTTGTATCCTTTGAAACTGGCACCATAAGCACATTTCTGCTAAGACAGTGGAACTGTGTCCCAGGTGTCAATAAAATAAGGACTGTGAAGCTGAATCTGCCAGACTGGTTGGTGTATCAACCTGATGGGATTGTTCCAGACTCTCAGTGGGTGCTGAGTTGTATCCTTCGAGCCTCAGTCAGACACACTGGATATGATGATACTGAGAAGTCTGTCAGAGCTCAACATGTGGCAAATTTGAAACCTAAGCCCTACTTAAGTCGACGTGTCAAACAACATCAGCTCTGTATTGCCTGGGGCACACAAATGCTCCAGCTAACTAAACAGTTTATCCAGAAACAGTGTGCCTTGGAACAAGGTGAGGTTGGAGAAGTACGAGTAAAAGTTAACTCTATATGAAGTTAAAGTGAAGCTATGAAAAAAAAACATTCTCTCACCGTATTTGACAGCAATATTCTGTGAATCTTAAAGATTTCAGAGAAAGATGAAAAAACTCACACAGTCCTCGTTTTTTAAACTTTGCAATAACCATGCTAAATTGTAGGCTTCCAAATTTCATTTAGAAATGCTTCATTTGCTGTCTTCAATCTATGCTTCAACTGGAGAAAGCTTTGGTATCACAAAGACACTGAATCCCCACAGGAATGAGGTTCTGGAGTATTTACGTGTTAAAGCCATCTCTTTCCCATGGTATGATAGACTGTTTACAGTATATCTGCTAGTTTTCCATTCTGTCATTGAAGTTACCATTTAAGGTAATTTAAACAAGTCTTTTTTTATGGGGGGGTTTCTAGGTGTACGCTTTCCATCTGGATATTTGTAACCAGACACTGCCAGGAAGCCTTGTGTGGCGTGTTTCATCATATAAATTCCCAAAATAGTTATATCACACCAGCAATACTCCTCACAAAGTCAGGTATAGTTAATTTTTCTTACATATTCTATTTATCGCATTATCTTGACTTCCATAAGGCTCATCTTCATTCACATTAAACACAGGTCACCTACACATCCAGATGAATGGAGAGTCTCAGGAATCCTCTGCATTTCTCTCTTCATTCAAGGTCCCTTTAAATGTGTGGTGCAATCTTATTGTGATGGTGCAAGGTAGAACAGTAAGTAGTCTTTTGTTGACACAGCATACCGTTTATCATGCACATCATCATCATAATGAAAAAAACATGCTCATTGTCATTGCATCTCAGGTGGCTGTCAATATGGTATGCTTGGATAACAACCAGAGAACAGTTAAAACTTCTGAATATATGTAAGTCTATTTCTAATGTGACATCATGATTCAGTTTTTGCCCAGAGGAAGAAAATGCATTTGAGGTGTACTATAACACTATGTGCTCTTCTGCTGTATAACATGCTTTACAGGTTTAAATTTATTATCATGTTTGATGACACAGAGGGATATTTTGTGATTGGAGGAGGGAAGTATATACCAGGAGTGAAAGGCTATTTTGGACCAGTGATATACCACCGGAACCGAATAGTGTCTGACATTATGGTACTTCTAGTAATACTGTACTTACTTAATACTTGTAGCTACATCCAACTCAACTGTTCACTGTGTTCAAGTCTGATTATATCTTTCTTTTTCAGTCTGAGTTTTATGTTCCAGATGTTATACAGAATTTAAATCTCACCAGGTGGCTGCAGACTTGTGAAGAATTTAGCTTTGACATGAATGTCAAGATCAGTGGCTATTCAATCAAGATCCAGCAGAGGACAGAAGCCGGTAATACCAGCAGTAGGGTTTACTTACACTAGATGGTGCAAAAAATAACTTTTCAAATAATGACACTGTGAGTAATGTGTTTGTGCTGCTTTTCTTCAGAAACTTGCTCTCATGCTTTCCATAAGTGGGTGGTAAAACACAGACAAACATCAAATCCACAGTGTGCATCGTGGGAAGCAGCTGCTCCTCGCAGAAGACATGCCGCTAAACTGGCCAAATTATTAGTTTTAAAACATGGTGAGAGATGAAGTATAATATTTTCAATTGCCAGGGCATTTTAAAATATAATGCGGTCTGAATTAATGATGCTTTTCTGCAGTTGTAATAGCTGCTGTTTTGGATTCTGCATGTCATTAAACACATTAAAGTTCAATTTGTTCCTTGCAGAAGGAAGAGCAGTTGGCCTGCATGATTTGGGCAGAGCACTATACTCCTTATCACTCCATAAGCTGGGAAAAGCGAGAAGCACGGAAGTGGTCAGCAAAGTATTATCACTGCTTCTCCAAGCTGGCTGTCTAGCTGATACCCGAGCTCTGCACATGTCATCTGTGCTCTACAGTACTGGCCTAGGAGTCCAGAAAGAGCCTTTTAAGGTCTGTTTTATCAGGTCATTTATAGTTTAATTAGTTATTTGTTTTTTAAAAGCTTTTTTTCAATATATTCTCACATGTTTAAATGTATGATGCAGGCTTGGCTCCTTGGCCTGCTGGGTGCCCAAAAGGGTGATCGATTGGCATTGCTGCATCTTGGGCACCTGCACCACCTTGGACTGCATGGTCAGCCCAAGGATCATGATCTGGCCTATGCCTATTATGCTAACATTGCTCAACAGACAACTATAGACCGTCACAATCCCTCACCACAGCAGGTTTGGAAACCATTGTTTTTTTCTATATAAATAATTTTTTTATACAATGTATGACCTGCTTTACCAATACATTTAGATTACTTTTTATCATGGCTACAGTTTTTCGATTTCTGTCCTCAATAAATGTATCTTTGTTTCTTCAGTTCATAAAAAAGCAGCAGTATAATGAAAGCGGAATTATTACAGTGATCAAAATTAGTTAACATTTAATTTAAAGCAAATTTATTTTTGAACCTTAGCATTTGTCTCCTCTTTTTTTTCCTCCTTTTTAGACAACAGTTGAGGCTATTTTTGTGAACGATGAAAAGATGTTGAATATCCAGACCAATGAAAACCACCACATCTTTCAATGGCTCAAACATCAGGCCCGGAGGGGAGCAACTGAGGCTGAGGTAGTCTACTGACTTTGTTGTTGCCCTTTTGTTTCAAGTATGCTTCTCACATTTCATCAAGCCAAAGACTGAGTTAACAGGTTTGTCACAAGACTAACTGCTGATATAACTGTTGGTATAATTGTTCTTCCACAAAGACAAAAGCAGAAGTAAAATCACTGATGTTCATTAGCAAGAACTACAGAGGCTACAGAGGTGGAGCATGGGCAAAGGAAACTCTGCTGGTGTTGATCTGCATCACTTTTTTTTTTAAAACTCGACTCCTGGGGGGATTTCAACATTTAGATTTTAGTAATACTTTGAAAATTTTCTTACAGCAAGCTATTGCCCGCATGCTATTCTGGGGCCAGCAAGGAGTGACTCCAAACATCCTGAAGGCTGTGAGACACTATGAAAGGGGAGCTGTCCAGTGGGAGGATCCAGTGTCAATGTATGACTATGGGATAGTACTTCTGCAGGTCAGATTTGTGTTTGATATGCAATATGGAACAACATTGACAAATATCTTAATCTAAAGCATTTTCCTTCCACCTGTGTTAACATTTAGTCACATCTACTTGTAATATATGAATGTTTCTCTCTGTAGGGACATGGAGTGGAAAAGAACATTCCAAAAGCTGTCACATTCCTAAAGAAAGCAATGGATAAGGTGGCTAAATGTTAAAAACTTCTTTATGATGTATTTGTTATCTATGCTGTAACATCTGGAGTCCACTTTAAGTTTGCATCTCATTCTGGTTCTCAAAATAATCGGTCCTACAGGGTCATGTTCCTGCAATAAATGCCTTGGCTTGGTACTATGAGCACTTTGAGAAGGACTATAAACAGGCCATACAGCTATGGGAACAGGCCGATCTCCTCATGTGTCCAGAAGCAGCTTTCAATCTTGGTGTGATTTACTCACAGGGCCTTTATCCAGGAAAACCTGCCAACCAGGTAAGCTCAACCGTAACATCATCATCCACTGTAACGTATATTTCATGGGTCCTGTAAGTGGTAATAACAAATATATCTTATAATATAACAAATTTATCTGTCCTACAGTATATAGCCTATAAGTACTATCTGAAGTCTGCAGAGAGAGGAAATATCAGGGGAGGGATTCTGATTGCTGACATTTGGACCACTGGGATGCCTGGCTTTGTCAACAGACATCCATCCGACGCCATTTTGTCAGCAACTTACTTTTTTATTTATTTTAATTCACATGCATTTCTATTTGTCTCTTAACCAGAATGTATTCTTAACTTACTGCAGGTGGGTAAAGTGGGCAGCGGAGCACAACGGATACTTGGGCAGCATCTTACACAAAGCTTTGGATGCCTATCTCAAGAACGACGTGTAAAGTCTTTCTCTAGTCACAGTTGCCAAAATCCTGATCAGATCACTAGAATGCAATTACAGCTATTTCATCTTCTGACTTCGCTACAGGTTCACATCACTATTATATTACATGATGGCTGCTGAAGCAGGATATGCAGTTGCACAGTTTAATGTGGCGTACCTGTGTGAACAAAATTCGGTAAGTAACAGAAATGTAAATCTGAAATGTGCCTCTATTAGCCTAAATGTTATTGTCACTTTCCTGCTTACTTCAGCTCTCCCTCTTTATTTACTACTTTTATGTCAATAGGGAGGTTTTCTGGATCCTGATTATGCATCAGACTGTATGTGGAGATATTACAACATTACGATCCAAAGTCAAAATCCTAACACTTATGGTAAGTCACTAACTTTAAATGCAACAGAACAGTTGCAGACTTGTGCACTTACTATACCTGATTTGATCTCGAAATCTGTTTTCGCCCCAGCTTTTATTAGGATGGGCGACTTGTTTTACGAGAGGCATGGTAACAGGCAGAAAAACTTGTTTTCTGCAGCACAGATGTACACACTGGCAGCACTAAGGAACAATCCCCAGGTTTACCTGCTTTTACATTACACCTTTGCTATGTTTTTGTATATATTGTGTGTGTTTGTTTATGTTTTAGTAAGTCATACCTGTCATTTTCCACAGGGATGGTATAATTTAGGTGTCCTTGGTGAAGAAGGTTACAAGCTGCCACTGTCTATACTGATTAAACTTGGCATCTCAGAGTTATACCTGGCAGACAAGGAATTGCTTCTAAATGCCCTGTACAAAAGGTTTGTTTGAATACTGTCTGTATTAAAAATGCAGCTTACTGCACGTACGTATATGCAACAAAAAAATCTATATTTCTTTCCAAAAGATGCAGAGACTCGGAAGATGCAGACTCATTCTTTCCTTGCAGCCTTGCCCTCTTCAGTGTATACGTACAGACATTTCAAAAGCACTATAGCGCTGCTATTAAGGTAAGTGTAATATCCATATCTACAACAAATCAGTGACCAACATTAGATTTAACAACCCAAAATTAGGTTCAAACACAATATGTCATAACTGAAGTACTCAGTGTCTTTAAATTATCATTCTTTGTGTAGCCTGTAACATGTTTCTATCATTATACAATATAATGACATTCACACTGATAAGAAGTCATCAAATTTTAAAACTTGAAAATATTAAAATCTAAATCTATTAGGTAATGTGGTGTAGTATAATATTTATCTATCAAATTAATATTAATACTGCTTCAATCTGAATTTTGTGTTCCTGTTCCTTTTATTTCCCACAGTTCTGCACTGCTCTTGCTGTGGTTGCAGCTCCAACAGTGTTTTTAATCATCCGTGGTATGTTCAGGAGACGCTTGTCTCTCCACTAGAACCAAGGTTGTTGTGACACTTGCCTGCAAACAAACTGAAGGACTATGTGGAAAAATCAACCTTCATTAGCACAGAAACACCACAGTAGTTTACCTATTGGTTACTTGGGACAACTGTACGGAGCAAAGCTGACATAAAAATGAATGTATTTTTTGTATATGTCTGTGTCTGTAATCTGTTTACTGCTGTTAAAAAGACTCGCTTTTATTTTATTTTTTAATTGAATAAATCATAAAGATTGCTGTTTCCTCTGTTGATTATTTCATCTTGGTTCATTTGTGAGTGAATGACCAGATGGTCAGATGGTCAACTCCACCATCACCACTTTATACTGCATCATGAGAAACACATATCTTATAGTTCAAAATTAATATTTGGATTTATATAAAGTAAACAAACTAAACACATTTGTTTAAAAGCAGTAATAATATCCACAGCCCTGCCACTTTCTGGTTTAAATGTAATATTATATGTATGTACACTCAACAAAAATATAAACGCAACACCTTTGTTACTGCTCCCATTCCCCATGGGATGGACGTAGAGACCTAAAATTCATTCCAGATACACAATATAACCATCCCTCCCAAACAGTGGTCACAAATCAGTCCAAATGTGTGGTAGTGGGCACATCTGCTATATTGAGATAATCCATCCCACCTCACAGGTGTGCCACATCAGGATGCTGATCTGACATCATGAGTAGTGCACAGGTGTACCTCAGACTGCCCACAACAAAAGGCCACCCTGGAATGTGCAGTTTTGTCTCACAGCAAAATGCCACAGATGCCACAAGCAATGAGGGAGCGTGCAATTGGCATGCTGACAGCAGGAATGTCAACCAGATCTGTCGCCCGTGCATTGAATGTTCATTTCTCAACCATAAGCCGTCTCCACAGGCGTTTCAGAGAATATGGCAGCACATCCAACCGGCCTCACAACCGCAGACCTCGTGTAACCACACCAGCCCAGGACCTCCACATCCAGCAGGTTCACCTCCAAGATCGTCTGAGACCAGCCACCCAGACAGCTGCTGGAACAATTGGTTTGCACAACCAAACAATTTCTGCACAAACTGTCAGAAACCGTCTCAGGGACGCTCAACTGCATGCCCGTCGTCCTCATCGGGGTCTTGACCTGACTCCAGCTCGTCGCCGTAACAGACTTGTGTGGGCAAATGCTCACATTCGATGGTGTCTGGCACGTTGGAGAGGTGTGCGCTTCACGGATGAATCATGGTTCACATTGTTCAGGGCAGATGGCAGCTGAGAATGTCCCAGTTCTTGCATGGCCAGCATACTCACCAGACATGTCACCCATTGAGCATGTTCGGGATGTGCTTGACCGGCGTATACGACAGCGTGTACCAGTTCCCACGAATATCCAACAACCTCGCACAGCCATTGAAGTGGAGTGGACCAACATTCCACAGGCCACAATTGACAATCTGATAGACTCCATGCGACGATGTGTTGCACTGAGGCAAATGGTGGTCACACCAGATACTGACCGGTTCTGGGTCCCCAGACCCCCAATAGCGCAAAAAACTGCACATTCCAGGGTGGCCTTTTGTTGTGGGCAGTCTGAGGTACACCTGTGCACTACTCATGATGTCAGATCAGCATCCTGATGTGGCACACCTGTGAGGTGGGATGGATTATCTCAATATAGCAGATGTGCCCACTACCACACATTTGGACTGATTTGTGACCACTGTTTGGGAGGGATGGTCATATTGTGTATCTGGAATGAATTTTAGGTCTCTACGTCCATCCCATGGGGAATGGGAGCAGTAACAAAGGTGTTGCGTTTATATTTTTGTTGAGTGTATGTGTGTGTATATATACAGTAACACAATGCTGCCTACAAACAGAAAACAATCCAGAGAATTTCTATAGCAATTCATATTCTAATAATCAGAGTTAAACAAGTAGTCACTGACAACTCTCCTCAGAACAAATTAGTTCAGCCACATCTTAATTCCCCTGGTTCTATTTTGGGGAATAATTTGGCATTTGTTGGGGGGGGGGGGGGGGGGGGGGGGGGGTGATGATGGTATGACAAATGTTTAGTTAATTAATTTTACGATAACATTGCATCCTTTGATATTGAAATATAAAAAGAAAATTGTATTTTTTTTTATTTTTCATCGCTCAAAATAAGCGTCACACTCGCGGAAGCCGGTATACCCGCCGAAACGCCGTGCATTTATCGAGACTTTCAACCCCAGATAGGCCAATTATGGATCTTCGGATCCACATTATGTCAGCAGCTGTTCTCCACCGTGAACTATGTTAAAAACAAACACCGCTCACGCCTCATAGATGATAGCTTACAGTCCTGCGTAAAGATGAAAGTGACTTCGTACAGCCCCGATTTGCAGACGCTGTGCGCAGAGGTTCAGGAGCAGAAGTTCCATTGAAAACATATCACGGCAGACCCGCTGCTTTTCAGCATCTCTTTATTGACCACTTTTCATACACGGTTGCTGCACGCATACAGCCGGCTATAGTTTTTCAGCTCACAGCCCGACAACACAACAGCAGAGAGAGCACAGACTTTAAGGCGGCGAGGCGTGATTGCGGGTGCCGCTCAGGTGCGTCCGACTCCCATGCAGCGGAGCTGCAGACCACGCCCCGCCACACACATTAACCAGGTAAAATACATATTTAGGCAGAATTTTGCAAATATCTATTTTTCATTTTTTAGCAGCATAGTGCTTCTTTTCCAATTACTTTTTAAAAGTCAGGTCAAGGCTCCAAAAGCCCAAAGGCGATATAAGGGGGGCGGCTCACAACAGTTTTTGTTTGCTACATGGATCATTTTAGTTCAGCTGGGTGTCTTTCCTTTTGTTATATTTCTTTAAGAGTTCAAAATGTGTTAATTACATAAATAAAATATAATTTTCTCATTAGCACTTCATGGATTTAATAAGCAACACACTTTAGTTGTTCACACAAAACATAAAGGTAAAAACAATATATACAGTGTTGTCTTCATTTTTTTTCTCTCACTTGTTATTTATTCAAATGTCTTTGATGTGAATTTATTTCCTTCTTTTTTTTTCTTTTTTTTCTTTTTTTTAATTTTTAGTGTTATCTTCATTTTAGACGTCAAAAAATTTTTGGGGCTCCCAGTGTTTTCTTCTGCGTGGAAACCGGGTCCAAATGGCTCTTTGGGTGTTAAAGGTTGCAGACCCCTGGGCTAAGGGATTTGACCGGACAGGCTGAGCCATGTTGTTTTAAGCTAGCATTACCCAAGAAGTTAGCCAATGTTATTGGCTACTCTTAGCTCCAGAAACAAAGGAATCTTTTTCCCCCTTTTTTACCCACATTGCAAAGCATAATAACATTATGACTGTTGCAATGTCGAACCTGTTGAATTAATTATTGGATAGGTCAATGCAAGCTTTTTCAGTTAGTTTTTTTTAGCTACATTTTTATAGTATTTCTCCAGCTAAGTGCAAGAAAACTTACATTTAAACCGGGTTAAAATAGACTTGAAAAAACAACAGAATTGTCTTAACTCTTCATTGGATGGATTCAACAAAGTGGTGGAAACATTGCTCGGAGATTTTGGTCCTTGTTGAAATGATAGCATTACACAATTACTGCATATTTGTCATCTACATAATTGTGATGCCACCACATCCCAAAGGTGCTCTATTAGACTGAGCCCTGGTAACTGTAGAGGCAATTTGAGTACAGTGAAAGTAGTACCTACCATATAAATGTTACAGCCTTTAAAAAGACTCATCAGCTTTTTTCCAATCGTCTGTTGTCCAGTTTTGGTGAATCTGTGTGAATTGTAGCCACTCCTGTAAGCCATCAGCTTTAAGGTTTGACAAGTTGTGTGTTCAGAGATGTTCTACATTTGTTGTAGCAAGTGGTTGCTTAAGTTTCTGGTACCTCCCTGTCACCTTGAAACAGTCTGGCTATACTTCTGTGAACCCCTGCATCAACAATTCAGAGATCCATCCAACATCCAGAGGAGCTGCCATTCACTGGATGGTTTTTCTTTTTCGGACCGTTCTCTGTTAACATTAGAGATGATTGTGTGATATAATCTGGTCATTTTGACCGTGTCTACATGACTACACTGAGTTGCAGACATGTAATTGGCTCACAAAATATTTGTGTTGACAAACATTTGAACAAGTGCACCTAATAAAGTGCCTGATAATATAGTGTCTGTATTTGTGCATCATAGGCAAATACCCCAACTAAGTACAATAATTTGACAGCATGAAAACAAAAAGTAACAATTATTTATTCACTCATGAATGTACACTGAATGTACCTTAAATTTCAGTTGAAATGCCGCTTCGTGGTGTTGGAGATTTTTTTTTTCATTTACTGGTGATGGAGGCTATGACTAATGTACCTATTGGACAGCAGCTTGCAGTCAGCAGGGAGACTGACCTTCAGCCTCCAGACCTGGATTCAAGTCCGTGCATCAGCTTATGTTTTTGAGAAAGTTCCAAAATTCTTAAAACCTGGAGCGTTTCTATTATCCAGGTGACCTCTGTTCTTACCACAGTGCTGAAAAGGGCAATGACGTGGTTACAGAGGGTTGACAAATTAATGTCATCACCTCACTGATAATGACATGAACCCTAAAGTAATACATCAGAATTACAAACACTGCCAAAATGGTTGGTTAAATTACAGGAGCCTGTCTGTCAGTTTAATATATGTCTCAAATTCCCAATACTACCCTGAACAATAGCTGTATTATACTGTGTGAGACATTAACCTCTCCAATTGAGCTGTGTAACAGACAGAGGCAGAATGGGTAGTTGGACAAGTGCTTTTGAAATGTAGAGATGGATTTTGTGCTGTGTATTGCTTACATTATAAGAGAGTGGTGAGTTCTGTACTTATATTAGTGATGATAACTATTTTGGCATGATTTGATAAACCTCTAAATGGTGAACTGCCTGTTATCATTTTTAATTTATTCTAATTTTACTGGGTCTAGTAATTTAACGGTTGACATATATGCCAGTAACAAAGAGAAATATACATGAGAAAAGCCAGTGATGTCTGAATAGTTGGTCTCACTTGTTCTTCCACTATTTTTTGCTGCTCTGATATATTACCACTATTTCACGGCCATTTTTATCTTGCTTCTTTTGATTTAGGACAGGGACTGTTATACAAAGCATATCTGTTTTTGTTCCCCTTACTGTGACTTTAATATGTTTTCAATTACTTTGTACAAAGAGAGGTTATAGGGTACGCTGTCCAAGCTTCAATAAGGTTCTGCAATCATTGTAATTTAAGTGCACCATAGCCAGGCTTGTGATTTGAAGCTCAAAAGCTGAAATGTGGAGAGAAGTTGAATAGAAAAGGAAACGCCAGCACTTGGGGAATTTGAAATCAAATTAGTGTAACTCTGCAGCTTTTACTTTGTGCATGCTGGTTTACAATGAATGCAGCTCCTGACAATCTACATGATCAATGCAATCTGTCTCGCTTTTTCTTTTCTTCTTTTTCCCATCCACTGGTTTTGATCTCCTTTTTCTCTTTTTTTCATTTTTCCCATCTGTTTCTCTCCCTCTGTGTTTGCAGAGGTTATTTGGCTGGTGCAAGGAAAGAGAGCTGTGGCAGTTGAGTGTGTACAGATAAGGCGAAGGGAAGAAAGTCATTCAGGCGGTGAGCTTCACTCATTTGTGGGATATACAACTGAAAGGCTACACAGAGGTGCAGACACTGTGAAGGTACTGTGTTTGTTAGTGTGTGTGTATGTGGTTGTGTGTCTATTGTATTTGGGGACGAGTGTAAAGTAGTACTAACTGCAGCACTTGTGGGCATTTTTAATCATTTCTTGTTTGCAGCACTGAAGACTTTTAGTTGGATTGAAGCTTTCCTTTTCAGAGACTTAAAAAGTTAGTTTTAAGTTCAAAGGAACATGTGTGGTATTTGTCAACTGTCATTATTTTTTAAGCTAAGTCTCCACATAACTGTCTTCAAGGATATCTGCTGTCTTTTCATTTTGGGTCTTCAGCTAAAAAGCTGTCTTTTCACTTTTGGTTAATATTCTGTTATTTAATCTTACTCTTACAAGTTAGGGTTATTATGGAACATTGGTATACCGAAGCTATAGTACTGTGTGCTCAGTATAATTAACTATAGCCTTGAAATATTTTATTTCCTTTAAAAATGCGATTCTGGACTAAAATCATATTATTGTATTATTTATTCATTTTTCCTATTTCTGCTCAAATCTTAAGCAAAATAGTGATATGTTTATGAGTCACTACGTTTTTCCATGTTAGAAATTATATGCCATAATCAGTGGGCCATAGATATCATAATGTAAGTGGTGTGATAAAAGCTATTTGAAAATTTGCAGCACACTCATTTTCTGGTAATTGTGGGGATCAGAGGAACTATAAAGAAAACACTGATCAAGCATCTTAGTGCACCAATAAGGCCTTCTTTCTAATGTGGAGATATATTGAACGAAAGCCAGCGACAATATTTAAAATGTCTTGGAGGACTTTTTAAAACCACTGATGAGTTTTTTCTACTTACATTTACATGTAAGAAAGAACATTTATCCACAAACTTTGTAATGCTGAAATTTATTAAGTAAGTTGAAATTTAGTGTTATCTTCCAGTTCACACACAGGATGCAAATCTCAAGCATGGATTGGAGCTGTCACTTGAGAAAACGAAAAACAGAGGAAATCAGTTTAGGCTTAAGGGAAAGAAAGTTGATGCTCACAAAGTAAGAGATGGATAAACAAAGCTATCACGACATTTTCAAGTGTCAAGAACTATAGTGAGAAATATCATCAAGAAATTCACACAGTGCAGAACATGCCTGCCAGAGCAAACATTTCAAAGACTCTAGTCTTGTTTGAAAGAAAACTAGTGAGAGATGTGTCTTAAGACCCCAGTACAACTGGCAGCACATGAGTGAATCACTCAGGCAAGTCGGGAATTGTGGTATAAAAGAAGACAATCAAAAGAACCCTACACAAGAATGGATTCCGAAGTTGCAGTGCAAGAAAAAATTCCACTTCTGCACAAGAAAAAACCTGCAAGCTAGACTGAAGTATCCTAAGGACAATCTGGATGGAGAATCTGCATCCAGATTGTCTGACCAAGTGCATCCCTCGGTCAGATACGATGAAGCTAGAGCTAGAGCTCTTTGGCCATAAAGACTTGAAGCCCATTGAAAATCTGTAAGTTGAACTGAAGACCAAGCTCCATGCCAGCAGACCATCAAATCTGGAGGAGCTTGAGAGATTTCCCAAGGAAGAATGGGCGGATTGCTCAGGAGATGTGTGTGAGACTTGTTGAAAACTTAAAAATAAATCACTGCAGGCTGTTATCAAAAGCATGTTATCACACTTTGGATAACAGCATCAGTTAGCTGATGCTAACTGACTGTTAGCATCAGTGGGTTTAATAATTTTAACCCTGGTAGTTCTTGTTTTTTGTGAAATAATTTTATTTTTGCTTGGAAAGTAAAATAATGTAAGGATCCAAAATAAAACTAGGATGTTTGGAAAAGCTGTGTTTAAAAAAAATCCTTGCTCTATTTAACAGCACTTAGGAAATATTTGAGGAAAGAAATTTCATTTCATAGGGAATCCTAGCTAATTCTTCCTTAGCTGTACTATATGTTGCAACTTTTCTAATCCTGGCACAAGAAGACAAAAAGAACGTTCTCGTTCTTTTTCTGGATTTCTGTGAGGGAAATGAGACTTTTCCAACCCAGAAAACACACTAGTGAACATCAGAAAACACACTAGTGAACATCAGAATATGAAATTCAGAAAAAAAGAAAAAACAATCTGCAGGTTTACTTGTGTTTATTTTTCTTGCTGACTTTCTCAGGAAGCATTGAAAACTGACTCCTTGCAGAACTTAGCAATTAGGTGAGAGTAAGTTCTCTTTTGTCAAATATGTTGTGTATGTGTATTATTACAACGTATAGGAGTTTAGGTTTCAATTATATATAACCCTATAATAGTCACAACTCTGACTATTACAAGTTGTAATTACATTAAATGTTCAGTTCTCCATTGTGGTTTTTGTATGTTGGATTAAGCAATACTCTACCAGACTGATGTGTTGTAATGGATGGTGATCAAGATTGTCTTCATATTGTTTAGTATTTGCAAGTCTTTTTTTTTTTTTTGTCTAATTATGAAATGGAGCCAAATCATCTTTTTCTTCAGTGTCAAGATTTGAATAAATGAGTGCATAAAAGTGTTAGGGTATTGATTTTATTCTTCCTTTGAAAGCTCGTTGTTAAATGTCAGAATGAATGATAGCACTTAGTATACCTTGCCAGATAGTGTCCATGAGTTATTAAAGTGGGAAGATGGAGCTTTGCCCACATTTTACTTCACTTCATTGCTTAGTGAAGATAGAATATGTGTCTTTGCAGATATAAACACAGTTATGAGTATGCATCGTTTAATTAAGAGCAAGTAATAATAAGTATTTAATAGTGGTTATATACCGCCCAACCTCAGCTTTATTATGTATTTATTAAAACATTAATAAATCTTACACAGCCAAGTAAGTTGCAGATTATCATTTGAAGTGTCTGCTATGATCAATTATGATTATTATTGTTATTGTCTTGTACTACTGTTGTCTTTTCAAGTAACTTAGAGGTACTGCTGGATTGAAATGTTTAATCATTTCCTGATGGTCTTACATTTCGAAAGCACATTTTGTTTGTTTCAGATTTCACATTATTTTTATGTATATATTTCTGAATGTCTTAATTCATCAAACTCTACATTTTATTAAAGGTAAACTGATAGATTTTATCTGACTTAGAACAATTGTACAAGTATAAACCTATATTAATACTGTGCACCCGTGTATTATGGGCACCTTCATCCTGCAGCTGTTGTTTGTCCTGAACTGATTTTTGTACCATAAGTTAATTTCAGCTGTAATATTGTTATATTTTTCCAGGTATCAGAAGGTACCATGGTCACAAGAAGCTTCAGTACTGCAGGATGCAGAGCTCTCACAGTGTGTGTAGCGCTTTCCCACTTCAAACTTCCTCTCATTTTCTGTGGTCACTTCCTGGGTGTCCATGGTCAAGGTAAGAAAACCCCCCCAAATTAAACTCTGTTTCTACTACACTGTGCTATGAGGCAGGAAACATGAAAAGGACCAGCTTTTATTTATAGTTCAGGACCACTGTAATCAGAAGAACATCGGTGTTTCCATATACAATCATTTATATTTCTTAGTAAGGCCCTAGTGAGGCCTTTCCTGCCCTTCGACTTGCATATATCAAAAGCATAGGGAAGCATGGGAAGCATGGGAAGAACTCACCTCTCTCACACTTTCTGCTTCAATTGATATCAAATTTGTTATTTATAAAGTATCAATTGTTCTCTGGTTCCAGGTGGATGTGTTTTATTTTGCATTGTATTGTTGGAAGGTCATTTTCACTTGAATTTTTTAAAAATTCATTTTGGTCCCAAAACACAATAAGAGTAAACTTAAAGACTCTGCAACATCATATCCTAGGTGGAAGCACCAGTGACGCTATATGATGAGGTATGTAAGAATAACAGTTTGAATGTTGTTTTATATTTTGATAGATAAGTAATACAGCATGTTAAAATCTGTACATAATCTATATAATGTGCAATAGCACACTATATGAGATCCATAGTGAGCTGCAGAGCAAATTTAATCCCCATATCCTAGAGAGACAAGGCCACTATGCCCTCTGCTGTCAAGGCACTCCACTGGCTTCCATCCCTCCCTGTGACTGGTGTTATTTATAGCATGGCAGGAATAGGTACACTAACAAGTGACAAAAGCTTAAAATATACACGCACACGTATACACACTCACATATTCTGAAGAACAGACACTAGTGCACACTAGTTCCAACTTTCAGGGGTGGTAAGGGGCAGCAACAAGGTTAATGCATGAGAATCGAGTGCGGGGTATTCAGTCTTTATAAAATTAGCTCTGATTAATGGAGCTCAGCTGTGGCATGTGCCAGGGTAAAATGTGTGGGAGGACAGATGAGGACATTCCACACCAGAAAAAATAATTGATCCATCTTAAGAAGCAGATATTAAATACTTGCCACAGTTCAGTTACTATTCTTCTTTAAACTGCTTTGTCTGTCACAGTAATACTGAAACATTTTTACTTAATGCTATAATCCACACTTGCTTATCAGATGCTTGCTTATCAGACAAAGAAAGCTTCCCACAGATCTTTTGACCTTAAACCCTGAAAGTTAGTTTTATAATTGGCTGAAAGCTAAAAAAACAAAACGTGTTTGTGGTTGACATCTGGTTATTGGCTTCCCATGCTTCTATGCCTTCTGTTGAGGATATGGTATTCTTGTCAAGGTGAACTGCCTGCTGCAGAGACACAGGCAGGAGATTTAGCTTGTTCTCTGTGCTGCCAGTTTGCTATGCTCTTCACATGTAAGTAATGACACATCACATTATAAATAAATAAATAAACTGAAATAACTAAATCTAGTAGTTTTTACCCCTCAGTCATAAAAGGCTGATAGGGTATGGTAGTCAGCCTACTGGCCGGGCGGGCGTGTGGGCAGCGTGGACACCTAAGATTTTGAAAGTAATAACTCGAGAACAAGGCGACATAGGATTATCAAATTGATGCAATAGGTGCAGCTAATGAAAATCTTGGATGAGTTTGAATCTCAATGAACTTGACCTCAAGGTCAGAGGTCAAATTTTCTGAAAATGTTGTGAATGCACTAACTCAGTTAGAAAGTCATCTGGGCTTTTCAAATTGATACCAAAGGTTAAATCTTGGACAAGTTCGAACCACGGTGTCCTTGAGCTCAAGGTACAGGTCAGAGGTCAAGTTTTCTGAAAACTTTGTGAATGTGATAACTCGGGAGCAAGGAGACATATTTTGAATTAGTGTGTCTACTAGGAGGCTGAAGGGTAGCACTGCCAGTTGCTATTTTTTGACTATAAACATTAGACACTAAAACCACCAACATGGGTCATGGACTGCACTCCTTTCCTGCAGTTCTCTGCAACCTGCCCAGTTCTCCATGGTTATAGTTGTCTTTATAGTTGTGGCTCTAAAGTTAGTACAAAGCACAGCAGCAAAGCTATTCACCAACACTTCACTTGAGTCCTTGCAAAATTACTTTGGCTTCCTATTCACTACTTCGTCTTTTTCTAACTCGTCTCTTTAGGGGTCGCTACAGCAGATTATCTGCCTCCATCTCACCCTATCCCCAGGATCCTCTTCTGTCACACCAATGCTCTGCATGTCTTCCTTCACTACATCCATGACTTTTCTCTGTGTTCTTACTCTTTTCCTCCTGCCTGGCAGCTACATTTTCAATATCCTTTGCCCAGTTAATTATCTTTTCATTGCAAAAGCCATCTCAGCCTTGCATCTTTAACTTTGTCTCCACAGCTGTGCCTCTGATGTAGTCATTTCTAATACTGCCCAGTTTTTGTTCACTCCGAGTTAAGATTTTAGCTTCTTCAATTCTGCCACTTCAGCTCAGCCTCCTGTCTTTTTGTACACATCATAGCAGATCTCGCTACCATCTGGTAAACCTTCCTTTTAACTCTATTCTTCAGCCACAAATCACTCCTGAAATTCAGTTCACCCTGCTTGAAACCTGCTTGTACATTCTGTTGCTGTGAATTGTTGACCCCAGGCATTTAAACTCATCCACCTTTATTACCTTTGCTCCTTGCATCTTCACTTTAATCTTCACTTCAGTGCATGCTCCACTTTATTTCTCAGAACAATAACTGATTCACCCTCAGAGTGGAGAATCAATTACAAAGGGGGGACTGTGTATTCACCATTTCTTTGGAACAAACTTTCTTTTATCATTAAATCAATAAAAGCTGTTCCCCATTTAAAAAAAAGAAAACAAAAAACGCCTGTGCAATTTGATTTTTGTGCAATTTCTTATAATATTTTCTTAAAATTTTACTCTAGCCTCTTTTTCACTTGTTTGTATTTATATTTTTCTTTCATTCATTTTATGTATTTTGGAATGTTATTATGTGTTTTTGTAAAATCTTTGAAGCAACTTATAACTTACACATGACTTTGGTCAGTATTATTATTATTGTTATTATTTTAGATCTTGCTGATGATAGGACAGCCTTCATTACAAAATATGTATAAGTTAGCCAACTAGGTAAGGTTATGCTGATTACTATGAGGACAGAATGATGCCTTTGGCAGTTCCAAGTATACAGTAAGTAGTCCTGTTGTTTGTTTTATTTATTAATTTTTTTTAAATATCCCACACACTCCAAAATTTACTATATGATGAATAAACCTCTTTTAAGAAAAATGATGAAATATGCAATATGATTCAAAATGACCACTTTGGCATTTTCCAGTGTAAACACTGTTTTGTAAGATAAGCATTTTTGTCAACACACTGTAATACTTTTGGCTGATGTAAATCAGCGTCACCCAGAGGTATGAGCTCATGTTACTGCTGCACTCATTCTTAATTGCACTGGTTAACTGCATCATCAAATAGCCTAAAATAGGAAGTGTACTGTATGCTCATCTTGTGCCATCATATAAAACTGTCATGCAATTTTAATACATCCGTTATAGTAATTCTGCCAAGTCACGATCTCTGATTAAACAATCAGTGTAAATGATATGCAAGTAATTTCTTAGACACACTGGACAACCCCGGGAACAGCACTGGAGGCACTTCAAATGCTTGTAATGTGCCAAAAGACAACTCTGCCTTATAAGTAGCAGTGGAAGCCTGCCAACCACCTTCCAGATTGATTCTTTTCATTACCAAGAATAAATGGTTATAGAATCTATGAGTAACGTTGTGACTGGCACTGAAGACGCTAATGTATTTAAGTTGAGTGTGGGAAAGTAGAGTTTGACAGCTAAACAGATTGTGTCAGGTGTAGTGTTTTACATTTACACAATGAAAAGTGCCCAAAGCTGCAAGAGGGGACATCGAAAGGCTTCACTGCACTGGCACTGCTCACATTTTTCAACCCCTTCCCGTTAGTACTCTTTGATTTGCAGTGCTATATATTTGTGGTACCAATCAGCATATATAACAGTAGCTGCTTTAGCTTTCGTGTAATATGCAAACACATTCTTAAAACATCATTGCAAGAAACTTTTTATATAATTATCCTGTTTACTGTATGTTTTATTACAGGAGAGAATTGCAGTGGTTTAGTTATTTCTTCATAGCTTACTTTCTTGCTTATATTAAGTAAACATACCAGAGGGTACAGATAGAGTCAAGATACAGCTGTGGCTGTCGTACCATTTGTCACTGCAGGCATTTATTTGATCTAGACGCCTGGGCCAACCTTCAAAACCTTGAGAGAGCATGGCAGACATTCAAAGCGGGAGCATGGTGGTGCAGAAATAAAACAGGCCTGTAGCCTTTCTGAAAGAACACCTGTAATAAGTGAAGCAGAGTCCTGGTACATTTGGCACTACTTACAGAAATCCAACTCTGTGGTAGATCAGTATGACAGTGGGAATTACAAAACTGTCAAAAGTAGTCTTTAAGCATGAGCATGCAGCATTTGCTGGGCAGGCTCAAGTGATAATTACAGGATTGTGGTACTTTAATTTCTGCTGGTCTCTAAGCTTCAGAAGTGAGGGGCACACACAGCACACCCAATCTGCTACTTGTGTTATAAACACAAAATCTCATCTCAATACAAGCCAGTAATTTTACTGCTCGAAGAAACAGGAAACCTAGTCTTACGTGTGCCTCAGTGGAATTAAATCAGAAAAATCTGTACCATTTATATTTCTTACTTTAGGTTGTTGGTTGAGGACATCAAAAACATCAGAAGGGGAAAAAAAATGCAATTTCCACACTAAATGGCTATTTTAATATACTTTACAGCATACCAGTGTATTCTCAACTATGTTAGCAGACACTAGTGATAAAAGCAGTCAAAGCAGTCAGCTGTATCGTCAGCTACTGCTAACCCAAACAAGTGCAGCAGCACAAGAAATCCACATAGAAGCTTTGATCTGCTAGTAAAGAAGCATCAATTTTAAATACTGAGTTTGACAAGCAGGCATCCCAGTTGTGTTAGCGTGTATCTTAGTTAGCAAACAAACCAGGATCCCTCATCTGCTTCTGTGCACACTGCTTCTTTTTGATTCTGGTCATCTTGTTCAAGTTTCCTGCTGCAGTGCCTGCTCTTCTTTCAGTGACCTTTTAAATGTGCTTATGCAGTGTAATTTTTCCAGGAGCTTTTTTTGGCTTTCCTAAGTTACAAAGTCCCAAAACAGGAAGTTGTAAGGTGGAAATGGAAATGAAAGTGGTTCCATACCTAGTTTATTGTGTCACATAATACATAATATTAAAAAAGGACTGTGGTGCTAAATTTCTCTGTATTGTTAATAAAGCCATTTAATTCCCCCTTATCTGCTTTTAAAGAAACTTATTGAATAATATTGATATTAAGACTCTTTGTCATCTAATAATACATGTTGTTGCTTTGAATGCTGTCATTGGCGTCGCCTGTGAAGACGTGTCCACTTTCATTAAAACACTAGGTGGCACTATTGCTTTGTTTCAAATTAGTAACTATTTTAGGTAGAAATGATGTGTCAAAAGGACAGGGATTTAATTATTTGATAAGTACTATAAGGTGACTTAGTCTATAGTGTTTATTCCTTGAAGTTGAATCCTTTCCTGAGATACTTTACTGTATTCATATTAGTTTTCATTTGAAAGGTAATGTAAATCAAACCTCTTAATATAGAGAGATTTTTACAGTTTAATGCTTGATATTAATAACAAATTTGTTTAACAGAGATGCTGTGCTGTTGAGAGTGGGGTGATTTTCTTCCTTTTGTTTTCTAGACCTCTGTGTCTGCAGTGTGTCTTATTTTTTTAATGAAAGCGTGGAGTCATCTAACATTCATTAGCCCAAACACTGGTGTTGTAGTCAATTGAAAAAGCCCACAGCTCAGCAGGGTGCGGCTCCATTACAACACAAATGACTTCAGAAAGCCATCTTACGAAAACCACTATTTAGGGAGTTCATTTAGGATGCCTGGTTGCACTTGCTTATTCTGATGACCTTAATGTCACTGAGCCAAAACACATCACGGTGGAAGGGTTTTTGTAGCAGTGTTTATTTTAGGAGACTGACTGGTGCCGCTGTGTTTTTCATCTGCTTCACTCTGATTTACCAATGTATAGGGTCATGAAATATTACGGACTATAAAAGTCATGGCACATATACCGCCCAGTACAGAACTGGGGGAGTGAAGTCTCAGTGGACTATGTCACAGTCACAGCCTGTGACTCCCTGCACAGAGCAAGCCTCATTAAATCTGGCTTTACGCTTCCCACGAGCAACACCTCTTTTACAACTGAAATTGCTGTGATAGTAATGTTTATTCAGGAATAAATGATATAAATGTGACACAGTAATTTTGTGTTATGAGGTTGCAGCCTTTAAATTGTTTTCTCGAAGAGTCGCAGCATAAAAAAAGACATTTGAATTTGAATTACATTTTGTCATTCAGCTAGAAACTCCTGCCCAGATCAACCTCAGCAACTAGTTCGTCTGCATCATAGGAAACTAGCAGTGAGACGTTCAGGGGAGGAGAGACAAACATTAGCTGCAAAACAAGACAAAGCGAATTATTGTGGCACTCCTGGAGACAGTGTTGCTATCACACTCTAGTCATTTTCTGTCCTCTCTTTGTGAGCTTTTCTTAAATCGAATTGTATCACATAATAATGTCAAGATGGACCTCCTAAAGTTGTTATGGAACTGCAGATGTTTAGGTGTAAAAGGAGATCCAGAGACCATGTGTGAGGGATTGTGTAATTCCTTTTGTGGCTCGTGAGCTTTCTAAAAGCGGATAAAACGAACCTGATTCGATGACACCACCAGAATTTGCACATACGGGAAATGTGCAACATGGCATTTTTGGAGCCAGAGTTATTCTTGCAGATCAAATTCTAACTCTACAGCTTCAGCTTTTGTCAGTTTAACATATCTAATATAGGCCTCCTATCATAGATTTCTAATCCATGTAGACTAAAGATTCCAGCGAGATTTGTTTTTTGCTGTCTACCTTAAAAGAAGTAGTATATAATAAAATAAATCAACTTGTGGATGGGTGTTATCATTTCTATTTCATTTGATTCTTTTCTGCATTTGATAATTACTTAAATAACATTGACCAAATATTTGTTCATGTTTTACATTTAATATTTCTTGTATAAACACTAAAGTTATGGTTTATAATTCTACTGTAATGGCATCCACATAAAGGTCAAGCCCATAACCCTCTTGAGAAAAACAAGATGAAAAGTGTGCAACAAAAATAAATACCTACAGCTATAATGGAACAGGTTTCTGTAGCTTTACCTGCCTTGAGGGAAGCATTGAAGCTGCAGCATAAAAGGTCTAGTGAACCTTGTCATCTTGCACAATGACCCCTGCATTGTGTTCTCTTGTTTAATGCACCTTTTCCCCTGAGAGAGCCCGGCTTTCATTGGCCCATTGTGATCCTGCAGCAGTCGTACCTGTGGGCTCAGGAATTAGGTATGTTATTGCATACTCTTGAGACACCAATTATGGAGATCTTTTGGTTTTTGAAATCATACTCAGTACTTGTGCTTTTGTGACTCTGACTGTGCATGAGGATTTATTTGTGTGCTGCTCTTATAAATTTAGCTCTGTTGCCAAGTGGGAAGACTCCAGATGTCCTCTGAGTGTTTAAATGTTTGTCCTCTGAGCATGATGGTGTTGTGGCGGGGGGTGTGGCTGCATGACTGGGCACCTGCTTTGGTGCTAGCATTGACACTGTTCTTCAAAATGACATCTGAGGGAGGGACCTTTCTCCATATGCATCACAGTCTCATCAAGTCTTGCAGCCTGCCCCAGATTAATGGAGCTGAGAGCTGATTATGCAGGGCTGTACATCATGTCTTTCTAACTGCCTGCTGCTCTTTCTGCTTGTCAATGATCCACCCTTCTAGAGTCTATGCTTTCATGGAAAATGTATTCTGTTGCTTTCAGAATGAAAAACACCTGTTGTTTACTCCCAGACATATGATATGTTTGAGCAGTTTTCATGTAGTTGTAGATAAAACTACATGGTTGGTGAATCTTCCTACTATCCTTATGGTTGCTACTACTATGCTGGTACTATAGTCACTTGTAAAGATGTCTGCCAAGACCATACAACTTGGAAATTTTAATTGGAATTTGAAAGATGTGGTTTTTGCCACATGTGGGAACTGTAGTTTCCAGTATTTTATTGGACACCTGTTTTTACCCCCAGAATTATGCAATATTATATTCTTAAACAGTTTGTTATTAAATTGTAAAGAAAGTACCAGTTTGGTAAAACATCTCCACCTTTGTAATTGATATACATAATTGTAAAGCCATCTATCAAACACAGTTTAAATACAGTTTTTAAAGCACTTGCACCACAGGACACTCTGCAACTTTGACAAGTTGTGATAGTAAAAACAAGATTATTTATAAATGGCATTTTTCTTTTTGCATAAGTAAGGATTAGGGATGTTCCTTTGGACTAGTTTCTTAGTGTTGGGTCTATTCAGGGGCCTCCTCCAGGTAGGACATGCCTAGCTGGAACACTACACAGGAGGCGCCCGCTCACCCACCCCCTGCTTGGGTTTTATCATTGTCCTCCTGGGAGAGATCTTGATTATTAGGGAGTACCATTTAGGTGGCATGTGCCGAGGTAATACCAACGTCAGTGCCAGGCTTCAAGGTTTCAGAACATTGCCACATGATAATGAAATGGTCGTATTATTCAAGTAGTTTTAATCGTCTGTCAAATCAGTGTACATCATATAAATGCTGGGGGATAATATGCAAAGTATTTGATGAGTAATTTGTTAAATGTGCTGCAACAAATTGTATTTTAAAATTTTGCAAAACATTAAAAGGTACGGGATGTATGGCATCTTGTAGATTTAATTCATGACAGTGTCACACTAGAAATTGTAATTAAATGGATTGGAAATACTAATATACAGACATTTTAACTCTGAAGGCCTTAACTGCTGAGTTGGGTTACCTGCATGTGTAAATTACCTCAGTCGCGGCACCCCGTGAGCCCAGCCCAGTGTGGGGGATGGATTAATCTTCCCAGCACATTATTGAATGTGTTCCCTTGCTTGGGAGCAGCCGATAAATTGTGCTTGTCACAATGGCCCTGCACCTGCTCTCCACAGCCTTGGAATTTCTAACAAAGCGTCACATTTCTGAACATAGCACTCAGGGACATAGGGAAAAAAAACAGTCACAACATGGATAGAAAATGCTTGAGGATGATATGAAGTGTGTCATTTGGAGGTTTACCAATAGAACCATAGCAAAGCCAGGTAGAGAAACCTAGTTGTTATTTTACATGGCATACTATACTTAATGTGAACATCAGGATTTTAAAATGTAATTATTTAGAGATAAATAATGGTGTGGTCTTAAAAATCAATAGTAACTGCCACTGGACTATTTTGAGCAACATGGGTTGCATAGTCAATGAAATATTCTTAGCAGTGACATTTTATATAACCATTTAGAACAAAATTGTTTACATTTTGACATCTAAATTAGCTACTGTTGTCTATTTAAAATCACCGCTGAATCCATATCTTTGGGGTTGCACAATTCTGTGTTACTCCTTTTTTTTGGTGTCTACAGCAATACTGCGTTTTAGTGTCTTGCTGAAGATATGTGTTCTGGCTGCTGATGTTATTGAATGTTAGTTTGGATGTAGACTCCTACATACACTGGCCTTTGCAACTATAATGTCTGCACATGATTCATGCAGACTTGAAATTCTTGGCTATTAACAGCTACAAACAGTCCACAGAGCAGAATTAGCCAGCCAGCTCAATCTGACACGCTTAAACACACATCGACTATGAATATATTTCATTTGGAAACAAACGCAGAAGAATGAATGGACTCCCTTTACATCATTTGCACTGCTCAATAATTGAAACAGCTCCCACAAGTATATTTTTTCCACTGATCTCCCCGTACCTCTTTTCATGCAATTATTGTCATCCAGATCAATAGTCAGTACACTCCACTGAGCGCACTAAAGACTATTGACTTTACAAAAGTCTTGGAATTTTTTTTTCCACATTGCTCTTTTTGTTTAGTTGCTGATTCAACAACTTTTCTTATATACTAAGCACATTGCATAGCTTCATTTGAGCCTGAAATGTTATGTCCATCTGTGACTTGTACTAATATGCAGTGTGGTGTAAAATTTCAGTGTCACCAATAGGGGGAGCTTGCACACTTGCCATCGTATTTGTTTCTTGCAAGCTCTCTTTCAGTCCTTCGTCGAGCAGTTTTATTCATGCCATCCCATGTAGCCCTTCTGTAGCCTTTGTTTTTCTCTCCACCCAAAAAGGTCACATGCTGTATATTTTCCGTGATAATTTTTATTGTTTTGTCACATTAGTGCTTGGTGGTTTGCAGTGCTCAGACAGCAATGCTTATTTTGCTTCATTGTGGAGTCACTAAACAAGACCACTGACACCAGTTGTCAAATGAATTTCACTACATCTCCTACTCCATCTTCACCTTCGTCATTCATGTCTCTTTGTTTTTCACTCACTTCTCTCTCTGCGTTGACTTCCTACACCAATATCACCCATCCCTATTTCCCACCCTGGCTTCACTCACGCAGTTTCATCCCCAGAGGTGAAGAGCAGACTCCTATAATTACCCAAGTGTCTGTGAAATGAATCATTGGGCGGCTGATTGAGCTGCATGATGGGAAACATCCATCCTGAGTAGTACGACTGAGTGTTCTCCGCCCTCTACCCCATCTCTCTGCTGATGCCCAGGGCTGGCACGTGTGCATACTCATTGCCACCGCTGAGAGAGAAAGGGTGTGGTCTGCAACCGCTGCATGCTGTACTAGAATCCCTGACAGCTGACAAGGAAATTTAGTAATCATGAATGCTCTTACATAAACAACTCAAGCGACACACGGATTACTGCGCTGGCATGATTGCAATTATAAAATTGTGAGACTGTGCAAAGATTTGAAATCATGCATGGCATAATTGCATGGCCCACCTAATAAGATGCACATGTGTGTTCGAGAGTTTCTTTTACCTTCTTAGTCTCTTTGGTTGTATAATTTGAGCACATGCTCCTACCTTTAGCTGTTTATTTAGAGGCTGTGCACACTGTTGTGTGACATTTCATTGTTTTGAAAAGAATATGAGGCTTATCCTCGTCCTTTTAAGTTCATTTTGATCCCTCACATTACCCAAGACTGAGTAAAGATACCAACAGTTTTTGATTGTTTTGATTAAAAAAAATAGAAAGATAAAATATAATAGATGGTTATCCAGATCAAAGAAGGTAAATTCTTGTTCACAGTTTGACTTTTCTTGTCAGACAAACATGGCAATTTCTGCAAAGCTCAACCTAAAATAAATGTTTATTTTGTTGTGGTTATTGGTCTGTACTTGTACTTTGTTATTGTTAAATTAACTATCCAAAAGCAGTTTCTTACCACAGTTACTGCTGAGTGTAGCAAACTAAATATGTTTATTTTTATGTGCCAATAAATCTGAGCGTTTGTGACAGAGATGAAACAGCATGTGCAAACTAAGTGCCTATTTTCCTTGACTGTTACCAGACTAGATACACCACAAAGTTGCAATCTCTTCCTAATGTTAAATGGATAAAAGGCACCACTTTTCAGATCTTAGATAAAGGCAGAACTGTTTACTTGGGTCAGGTGACTTGTTAGCAGTAAATGTTCTTTCAACTTGACAACATGATCAGTCTCTGTGGTGGCTCCTCTCGCAGCTTTCCAAGTCGACAAAACCAGATCATTGTGAAGTCACCTGATGATTTCCCAGGAGGAATAAATGACATGACTGTTTACATTACTGACTAGTATAAGTTCCTGGGGACTTAGTCACCTTCAGATGTAATAAAACCTGCATCTTTAAAGCTTCCTGACAGATACTCAGCACACCCTTAGTGTACACATTGGAAGGATTTTAAAACATCATCAACATTTTTTTTAAATGTTTATTTATAAGATTTTAAGTTCAAAGTTACATAACGTCACACCAGACAAAGGACATAAGATTCAAAAACAATAACATTTAAGCACAGAAAAAAAAGAAAAGAAAAACCAGAAACCAAACACGCAACAAAAAAAACCCAACAGGAAAACAGGAAAGAAAAGGAAAAAAAATTATATAAATAAAAAATAAATAAATAAATAAATAAATGAATAAAAAAAAAAAAATACACCGGTTAGCCAGTACAATTCAAAAGTTCAAAAGAAACACCATTGTACAAAGAAGATGATCTTCTGTGTGAGTTTAGACAGGGCAACAGAGAGTTCACCAAGACCAAAAAATGTGGGAAACAAGTCCAGGAAGGAATCAGGGCCCGACAGAAGTGCAGTTTCACACAAACACAAAGTGCAGTCAAATGGGTTAAAGTTTATGTTGAATTCACATTAATATGATTGAGAAAAGGGCCCCAGATTCCGACAAACTTAAAATGGGTGTCAGCCAAACGATAACGAACCTCTTCAATATACAAACAAGCAATCATCTCACGTAGCCAAACCCTGAACAATGGAGGAGATGGTGATTTCCAGGCTCTAAGAATAAGTATTTTAGCTACAATCATGCCAAACATTAAGGCTTTCTGAAGAGGATGTCTGAGTTTCAATATCATCAACATTTTTATGCAGTTTACTTTCACTCTTACGTTCTGTATTTAAAGAGAAACACTCTTTAGTAAAAACATTGCTACACTAAGCCTTCATGGTTTGAAGGCTGTTGACACAGACAGTGTTGACGACTCTCTGTGTGCCAATGGAGTATATTGCATTATACAGTAGATCCAGCTGAAATTATGCCTTGTACAGTATGTTACTGTAGTATGAGGTAGCTTCATTGTGTGGATGCTTTAAGCATCCACACTATTGAGTTCCTGTTTCTCTTTATTCTTTATACTTTATTGTGTGGATGCCTTAATAGGCATCCACACTATTGAGTTCCTGTTTCTCTTTATTCTTTATTATTCCGGGTGTTTCCGTACACTTTTTGCCGTGGATCTACTTCCACAATTTTTGTGCTATTTTCACCGTTCAAACTCTAAACTGTTCTGCTCTTTCTGCTAATGCCGGCTATGACTTTTGGTGTTTATTACTATTATACTTTTTAAAATATTACACTTTTTTCCTTTAATTTGTCCCATTGAAATGAATGGGAAACTTCCACAATTCTGCTAAAACTTTCTTGTCTTTGAAACTTAACTACTGCCTCATACTTTCACCTAGAAACTTCATTCAAACTTTAAAATGTTCTCAAATGATTTGGCTATTCCTGTATGATTCAGCTTTTTCAGATCTTCTACCGTTTTAATCTTATCCCTCTTTGAGTTTTCAGTTGCAAAATTGTGATTTTTCAGAAAATACATGCGTTGCTATGGTTGCTATGCAATTAACTCAGAGGGGACAGTGAAACTGTTTGAATTTTCTCTTCATGTCCAAACAACTTCTTGCTACTCGCTCAATTTCCACTCAAGCCCCACAAATTATACACCAAAACGTAGGTATTTTTGCTGGCTTTCAGAAAATGTCACTATCATTGTTGTGGGACTCATAGATATTTTGCAAATCTCCTCAGAGTAACACAAAGTCAGAAAACTCTCCATATAAACTCAATGGAGAGTTTGTTCAAAATCACCGCTGGATTTCTCTAATGAGAGGCATTTTCAAATTGTCATATCTCCTTAACGAAGCGAAGTTAAGACATGAGGCTTGTCCCCGTATATGTTCAGACACTCCTGACGCTCACAATTCAAGAATTTCTTTCTCACCTATTACCGTTCTGAAATGAGTTGGACTTGTTTGAGGGTAGGAAATTTGTCCCTCGCTCAGATTTCATCAGATTTCAATCTCTGGAAATGAACCACTTTTTTCTCTCGTCATATCTTTTTGATGGATTTCCACAGAGCCCTGAAAATTTCCATGACTGTTCACCAAAGCCTGCTGTTTCTTACGGTGAAAGAATGATTTTGATGCTCCATATAGATTTAGAGTTACCAAAGGTTGTTTGAGCGCAAGTCAAGGCAGTTTTTGCTTCGCCTCTACTCAGTTACAGTGTATTACAAGTCATATATCTTTAAGAATTTATGTTTTATCTCTGAATTATGAAGACCTGAAGATTCCCCCATCTCTTCTGAATAAAACGATGCCTGAATGACCGTTCTAGCCTCTACGGTTAGGAAATTATGGCCATTTGTTCGAGGGGAATCCTGAATGTCAGAAATACACTGAAGAAAACTCACACCTCTCTCTGTGTCTGTGTGTGTAAGGGCTGACTACAGCAGGTGCAGCTAATTTAACTGACCTACATATACCAAGCCCAGACTCTCCACAGCTCCTGTTCCCTTTACTGTCTGTGTATGTGTGTCTGTGTATCAATATTTCTCCTATGTTTAGGTATTACTCCTCAATCATAGTATTTCTGCTAAAGCAAAGTACTTCTACTACATCTAAGTACTTTTGCCAAATCATAGTATTTCTGCTAAATCATAGTATTTCTGCCAATTCATAGTATTTTTGCAAAATCATGGTATTTGTGCAAAATCATGGTTTTGGGGCCAAATATTTCTGTTATTTTATAATATATGTGCTGAATATATTATATGTGCCAAATCATAGTATTTATCCCAAATTATAGTATTTATGCCAAATTACAGTATTTCTGCTAAAACGCAGAAATAGTACCTTTTAGCAGGAATTTCTACCAAAAGATAGTACTTCTGCTAAATCAGAGTATTTCTGCTAAACCAGAGTATTCCTGCCAAATCATAGTATTTGTACTGAAACATGGTACTTCTGCCCAATCATAGTATTTATACCCAATCATAGTATTTCTGCTAAATCATAGCATTTGTGCCAAATCATGGTATTTGTGCAAAAACAAAGTATGTCTGCAAAACCATAGTATATCTCTTATGTTATAGTATTACTACTAAGGCATAATATTTCTGCCAAATCATAGTATGTGTGCCAAATCGCAGTATTTATACCAAATCACAGTATTTGTGCTAAAACATAGTATTTCTGCCATATTGTGGTATTTGTGCAAGAACATTGAACTGTTATGTTATAGTATTACTACTAAGTCATAGTATTTCTGCATTGTTATAGTATTTGTACTAAAACGTAGTATCTCTGCCAAGTCATAGAATTACTGCAATTTCATAGTTTTTTTTAGGAAATCTGTTATGTTATAGTATTACTACTAAGTCATAGTATTTCTGCCAAATCACAGTATTTGTGCCAAAGCATCGTATTTGTATGGAGTCATAGTATTTCTTCTAAATCATAGTATTTCAATCAAATCTCAGTAGTTGTTGTTAAAACGCAGTATTATTGCCAAATCATAGTATTTGTACCCAATCATAGTATTTCTGCTAAATCATAGCATTTGTGCCAAATCATGGTATTTGTGCAAAATCATAGTATGTCTGCAAAACCATAGTATATCTTTTATGTCATAGTATTACTACTAAGGCATAGTATTTCTGCCAAATCATAGTATTTGTACTAAATCATAGTACTTGTGCCAAATCATAGTATTTGTTGAACATCATAGTATTGGAACCAAAACATAGTATTTGTCCCAAAGCATCGTATTTGTATGGAGTAATAGTATTTCTTCTAAATCATAGTATTTCAATCAAATCTCAGTAGTTGTGTTAAAATGCAGTATTATTGCCAAATCATAGTATTTGTACCCAATCATAGTATTTTTGCCAAATCGTGGTATTTGTGCCCAATTAATAATTCTGTTATGTTATAGTATTACTACTAAGTCATAGAATATCTGTTATGTTATAGTGTATCTGCGGAATATAGTATGTGTGCCAAATCGTAGTATTTACACCAAATCACAGTATTTTTGCTAAAACATAGTATTTCTGCCATATTGTGGTATTTGTGCAAGAACATTGAACTGTTATGTTATAGTATTACTACTAAGTCATAGTATTTCTGCGTTGTTATAGTATTTGTGCTAAAACGTAGTATCTCTGCCAAGTCATAGAATTAATGCAATTTCATAGTTTTTTTTTAGGAAATCTGTTATGTTATAGTATTACTACTAAGTCATAGTATTTCTGCCAAATCATAGTATTTGTACTAAATCATAGTACTTGTGCCAAATCATAGTATTTGTTGCACATCATAGTATTAGAACCAAAACATAGTATTTGTCCCAAAGTATCGTATTTGTATGGAGTAATAGTATTTCTTCTAAATCATAGTATTTCAATTAAATCTCAGTAGTTGTGTTAAAATGCAGTATTATTGCCAAATCATAGTATTTGTACCCAATCATAGTATTTTTGCCAAATCGTGGTATTTGTGCCCAAATAATAATTCTGTTATGTTATAGTATTACTACTAAGTTGTAGCATATCTGTTATGTTATAGTGTATCTGCGGAATATAGTATGTGTGCCAAATCATAGTATTTATACCAAATCACAGTATTTGTGCTAAAACATAGTATTTCTGCCATATTGTGGTATTTGTGCAAGAACATTGAACTGTTATGTTATAGTATTACTACTAAGTCATAGTATTTCTGCGTTGTTATAGTATTTGTGCTAAAACGTAGTATCTCTGCCAAGTCATAGAATTACTGCAATTTAATAGTTTTTTTTAAGGAAATCTGTTATGTTATAGTATTACTACTCAGTCATAGTATTTCTGCCAAATCATAGTATTCGTGTGAATTTGTATACTGTAATATCACTGTATTATGTAGTGGCTAAGTAGGGGCTGTTTACTAAGTGCATCAGTGTAAATAGGTCATCTCTTGTGTTGGAGTGCCCTCTTGTGGCGCCTTTTGGGTAGTGCCTTAGTAAACGGGAACCCTGTAAAAAGTGGCATCAGACTGATTTGTAGTGGAGGAATTTGTTACCAGTTTTCTTAATCTTTAATCTGTATGCATGTTGTAATGCATACCCTGTTCTTAATCATAGAAACCACACCATATCACCTCTCCACATCCTCCTACTGTATGCCATACCTCCCTGTCCCATCCATCTGACCGCAATAAACTCCACCTGTGGTAATCTAATCCCTGGATGTCAGCCTCTCCTTCTGACCGAGGATAGTTATAGTATTTGAGCCAAATCATAGTATTTGTGCTAAAACATAGTATTTCTTCCAAATCATAGTATTTGTGCCAAAGTATAGTATTTCTTCCAAATCATAGTATAACTGCACAATAAAGGTTCTTGAGCCACATCAGTGTTTGTGCCAAATCTTAGTATTTCTTCTAAATCCTAGTAATTCTGCTCAATGATAGAATTTCTGCTATGCTTTAGTACTTTTTTCCTAGATTGTAGTACTTCTGCTAAGTCAAAGTATTTCATGTAAATCATAGTATTTCTACCAAGTCCCAATGTTTCTGCTAAATCATAAATAATGTTTTAGTACAAATTGTATGATTTGGTGGAACTTTCTGTGTTCCAGCACAAATGCTATGATTTGGCAGGAAAAAAATATTATTTAGTATAAATACTAAGATTTAGCAGAAATGCTATGTTTAAACTTTAAAAAATTCTGCTATTTCTGCTGATGTGTGTTATGACTTTTGACCATTGAAATGAATGGAACACATTATCAATGTGGTCACTGATTTTGCATGATGGGCTGAGCTGTGCTTTACCTCAGTGAGATAAGCATCCGTTCTCAGGCTGGGAGGCCTGGGTTCAAATCCAGCTTATGGCAACATTTCTTTCACTTAACAGTTAAACTTTTTTTAAACTCTTTTCAACACAAATTTCATTTTATTCACCCCTTTTCAGCAAAATTTTCAGTTTTTTTAACCCCTTTTCAGCACAAATCCAAACTTTATCAGCTTTTTTTCAGCAAAAACCTCTTTTCAGCAGAATTCTGCTCATTCAACTCTTTTCAGCAAAATTTTCAGTTTTTTCTGCTGTTTTCAGAAAAAAACTCTTTTCAGCAGAATTCTGCTCATTCACCTCTTTTCAGCAGAAATTCTGCTGATGGAACTCTTTTCAGCAGAATTTTCACCCCTTTTTTTTTGCCCAAATTCTGCTAGCACAATTGTCAATCTCTCCACCTTTTCTTTGTGAGAAAGTGTTTGGCTCAGTGAGCTAAATAGCTGCCCTTTGATCAGGAGGGCCAGGTTCAAATCCTGCTCAGGGCATCTTTTTTTTTTTTTGTTTCAACTTTTTCAGCTTTTTTCAGCAGATATCTTCAGCCGTTAAGGCATCCACACTGCATTTTCGCAGGAAATGCAAATTTTTCTAGTTGTGTGGATGCCTTAATAGGCATCCACACTATTGAGTTCCTGTTTCTCTTTATTCTTTATTATTCCGGGTGTTTCCGTACACTTTTCGCCGTGGATCTACTTCCACAATTTTTGTGCTATTTTCACCGTTCAAACTCTAAACTGTTCTGCTCTTTCTGCTTATGCCGGCTATGACTTTTGGTGTTTATTACTATTATACTTTTTAAAATATTACACTTTTTTCCTTTAATTTGTCCCATTGAAATGAATGGGAAACTTCCACAATTCTGCTAAAACTTTCTTGTCTTTGAAACTTAACTACTGCCTCATACTTTCACCTAGAAACTCCATTCAAACTTTAAAACGTTCTCAAATGATTGGGCTATTCCTGTATGATTCAGCTTTTTCAGATCTTCTACTGTTTTCATCTTATCTCTCTTTAAGTCTTCAGTTGCAAAATTGTGATTTTTCAGAAAATACATGCGTTGCTATGGTTGCTATGCAATTAACTCAGAGGGGACAGTGAAACTGTTTGAATTTTCTCTTCATGTCCAAACAACGTCTTGCTACTCGCTCAATTTCCACTCAAGCCCCACAGATTATACACCAAAACGTAGGTATTTTTGCTGGCTTTCAGAAAATGTCCCTATCATTGTTGTGGGACTCATAGTTATTTTGCAAATCTCCTCAGAGTAACACAAAGTCAGAAAACTCTCCATATAAACTCAATGGAGAGTTTGTTCAAAATCACCGCTGGATTTCTCTAATGAGAGGCATTTTCAAATTGTCATATCTCCTTAACGAAGCGAAGTTAAGACATGAGGCTTGTCCCGGTATATCTTCAGACACTCCTGATGCTCACAATTCAAGAATTATTTTCTCACCTATTACCGTTCTGAGATGAGTTAGACTTGTTTGAGGGTAGGAAATTTGTCCCTCGCTCAGATTTCATCAGATTTCAAATTCTGGAAATGAGTCACTTTTTTCTCTCATCATATCTTTTTGATGGATTTCCACAGAGCCCTGAAAATTTCCATGACTGTTCACCAAAGCCTGCTGTTTCTTACGGTGAAAGAATGATTTTGATGCTCCATATAGATTTAGAGTTACCAAAGGTTGTTTGAGAGCAAGTCAAGGCAGTTTTTGCTTCGCCTCTACTCAGTTACAGAGTATTACAAGTCATATATCTTTAATAATTTATATTTTATCTCTGAATTATGAAGACCTGAAGATTCCCCCATCTCTTCTGAACAAAACAATGTCTGAATGACCGTTCTAGCCTCTACGGTTAGGAAATTATGGCCATTTGTTCGAGGGGAATCCTGAATGTCAGAAATACACTGAAGAAAACTCACACCTCTCTCTGTGTCTGCGTGTGTAAGGGCTGACTACAGCAGGTGCAGCTAATTTAACTGACCTACATATACCAAGCCCAGACTCTCAACAGCTCCTGTTCCCTTTACTGTCTGTGTATGTGTGTCTGTGTATCAATATTTCTCCTATGTTTAGGTATTACTCCTCAATCATAGTATTTCTGCTAAAGCAAAGTACTTCTACTACATCTTAGTACTTCTGCTAAATCATAGTATTTTTTGAAAAATCATAGTATATTTGCCAAATCATGGTATTTGTGCAAAATCATGGTTTTGGGGCCAAATCATAATATTTCTGTTATGTTATAGTATATGTGCTGAATATATTATATGTGCCAAATCACAGTATTTATACCAAATTATAGTATTTATGCCAAATTACAGTATTTCTGCTAAAAAGCAGAAATAGTCCTTTTTAGCAGGAATTTCTGACAAAAGATAGTATTTATGTTAAAACATAGTATTTCTGCTAAATCAGAGTATTCCTGCCAAATCATAGTATTTGTACTGAAACATAGTACTTCTGCCCAATCACATTATTTGTACTAAATGATAGTACTTGTGCCAAATCATAGTATTTGTGCCAAAGCATCGTATTTGTATGGAGTCATAGTATTTCTTCTAAATCATAGTATTTCAATCAAATCTCAGTAGTTGTTGTTAAAACGCAGTATTATTGCAAAATCATAGTATTTGTACCCATTCATAGTATTTCTGCTAAATCATAGCATTTGTGCCAAATCATGGTATTTGTGCAAAAACATAGTATGTCTGCAAAACCATAGTATATCCCTTATGTTATAGTATTACTACTAAGGCATAGTATTTCTGCCAAATCATAGTATTTGTACTAAATCATAGTACTTGTGCCAAATCATAGTATTTGTTGCACATCATAGTATTGGAACCAAAACATAGTATTTGTCCCAAAGCATCGTATTTGTATGGAGTAATAGTATTTCTTCAAAATCATAGTATTTCAATCAAATCTCAGTAGTTGTGTTAAAATGCAGTATTATTGCCAAATCATAGTATTTGTACCCAATCATAGTATTTGTGCCAAATCATAGTATTTTTGCCAAATTGTGGTATTTGTGCCCAATTAATAATTCTGTTATGTTATAATATTACTACTAAGTTGTAGAATATCTGTTATGTTATAGTGTATCTGCGGAATATAGTATTTGTGCCAAATCGTAGTATTTATACCAAATCACAGTATTTGTGCTAAAACATAGTATTTCTGCCATATTGTGGCATTTGTGCAAGAACATTGAACTGTTATGTTATAGTATTACTACTAAGTCATAGTATTTCTGCGTTGTTATAGTATTTGTACTAAAACGTAGTATCTCTGCCAAGTCATAGAATTACTGCAATTTCATAGTTTTTTTTAGGAAATCTGTTATGTTATAGTATTACTACTAAGTCATAGTATTTCTGCCAAATCATAGTATTTGTGCCAAAGCATCGTATTTGTATGGAGTCATAGTATTTCAATCAAATCTCAGTAGTTGTTGTTAAAACGCAGTATTATTGCCAAATCATAGTATTTGTACCCAATCTTAGTATTTCTGCTAAATCATAGCATTTGCTCCAAATCATGGTATTTGTGCAGAAAACTTGGTTTGTCTGCAAAACCATAGTATATCTCTTATGTTATAGTATTACTACTAAGGCATAGTATTTCTGCCAAATCATAGTATTTGTACTAAATCATAGTACTTGTGCCAAATCATAGTATTTGTTGCACATCATAGTATTGGAACCCAAACATAGTATTTGTCCCAAAGCATCGTATTTGTATGGAGTAATAGTATTTCTTCAAAATCATAGTATTTCAATCAAATCTCAGTAGTTGTGTTAAAATGCAGTATTATTGCCAAATCATAGTATTTGTACCCAAATATAGTATTTTTGCCAAATTGTGGTATTTGTGCCCAATTAATAATTCTGTTATGTTATAGTATTACTACTAAGTCGTAGAATATCTGTTATGTTATAGTGTATCTGCGGAATATAGTATGTGTGCCAAATTGTAGTATTTATACCAAATCACAGTATTTATGCTAAAACATAGTATTTCTGCCATATTGTGGTATTTGTGCAAGAACATTGAACTGTTATGTTATAGTATTACTACTAAGTCATAGTATTTCTGCCAAATCATAGTATTTGTGTGAATTTGTATACTGTAATATCACTGTAGTATGTAGTGGCTAAGTAGGGGGTGTTTACAGTGTAAATAGGTCATCTCTTGTGTTGGAGTGCCCTCTTGTGGCGCCTTTTGGGTAGTGCCTTAGTAAACGTGAACCCTGTAAGAAGTGGTATCAGACTGATTTGTAGTGGAGGAATTTGTTGCCAGTGTTCTTAATCATAGAAACCACACCATATCACCTCTCCACATCCTCCTACTGTATGCCATGCCTCCCTGTACCATCCATCTGACCGCCAATAAACTCCACCTGTGGTAATCTAATCCCTGGATGTCAGCCTCTCCTTCTGACCGAGGATAGTTACTATTGCAGCACCACCCAGCATTAAACTGACGTACACCATTCTGTACAATAGTATTTGTGCTAAAAAGTAGTATTTCTGCCAAATCATAGTATTACTGCTATTTCATACTATTTAAGCGAAATTACAGTGTTTCTGCAAAAACATGTTTGAGGGGTGGAAATCTGTCCTCCTCTCATTTTTCAAACTCCGAAAATTAAGCCATTTCTTCTCTCGTCATGTCTCCGCGACGGAGATACAAAGAGCTATGTAAATCGTAGTCAAAGTACACCAAAGTCCGCTGATTCACCCAGTGCAAGAATTATGCTTCTATCCCACCTAGTTTTTGAGTACAAATTTATACACTATCACAGACCGGTAATTCATATTGATAATTTATTACAATTCTGCAAAGTTTTATGATTTTAGCAGCTTTTCTAATATGGACCTCACATTCTTGTTAACAGTCTATGGCAGAAATACATACAAGTACACAGCCTGATGAAGCAGACAGAAGCAGTACCTCTGATTGGTTCAGCATTTTCACCTCTTATCAGCACAAATCTCAGCCTCTTCTGCTGTTTTCATTAGAATTGTAAGCTTTTCCACCTTTTTTCAGTTACGTGAGAACCAGTTTGGCTCAATGAGTAGCTGAAAAATATCAGCCTCTTCTGCTGTTTTAGCAGGATTTCAGAGTTCAGCTTTTTCACTTGTTTTAAGCACAAATTTCAGTTTCTTTACCTCATTTCACAACAAAGTTCTTCCTCTTCACCTCTTTTCTGCTAATTTGAGCTTCTGCTCCACAGTGCACATTGTCCCTCTCATCATATCTTTGCTTGTGACCAGAACTCATTTGGCTCAGAGGGTAGGGCATCTGCCGTGAGACCCGGTGGCAGAGGTTTGAATCCTACCTGTGACAGTTGCTACACATGTTCCCTGCTTGCATGCGCTCTGCTTTCTTGTGTGTCACTGCTCTCCAGTGTGTCATTACACATACAGCCATCTTCAGCAAGTACTTCTGCTTCTACACCTCTTTTCAGCTCATCTTTTTGCTTCTTTGCCTCTTTTCAGCAGAAATTCTTCTGATTCACCTCTTTTCTGCCAAATGTTTAGCTTTTTCACCTCTTATCAGCACAATTCTAAGCAGCTTCTGCTAATTTCACCACAATTGTCACTCTCTCCACCTCTTCTTTGTGTGAATGAGTTTGGTGCAGTGAGGTGAATTTCCGCCTTTAGACCAGAAGGGCCAGGTTCGAATCCTGCTCAAGGCAATGTTTTTTGTTTTGTTTTTTCAACTTTTTCAGCTTTTTTCAGCAGACATCTTCAGCGTTAAGGCATCCACACAGCATTTTCGCAGGAAATGCAAATTTTTCTAGTTGTGTGGATGCCTTAATAGGCATCCACACTATTGAGTTCCTGTTTCTCTTTATTCTTTATTATTCCGGGTGTTTCCGTACACTTTTTGCCGTGGATCTACTTCCACAATTTTTGTGCTATTTTCACCGTTCAAACTCTAAACTGTTCTGCTCTTTCTGCTAATGCCGGCTATGACTTTTGGTGTTTATTACTATTATACTTTTTAAAATATTACACTTTTTTCCTTTAATTTGTCCCATTGAAATGAATGGGAAACTTCCACAATTCTGCTAAAACTTTCTTGTCTTTGAAACTTAACTACTGCCTCATACTTTCACCTAGAAACTTCATTCAAACTTTAAAATGTTCTCAAATGATTTGGCTATTCCTGTATGATTCAGCTTTTTCAGATCTTCTACCGTTTTAATCTTATCCCTCTTTGAGTTTTCAGTTGCAAAATTGTGATTTTTCAGAAAATACATGCGTTGCTATGGTTGCTATGCAATTAACTCAGAGGGGACAGTGAAACTGTTTGAATTTTCTCTTCATGTCCAAACAACTTCTTGCTACTCGCTCAATTTCCACTCAAGCCCCACACATTATACATCAAAACGTAGGTATTTTTGCTGGCTTTCAGAAAATGTCACTATCATTGTTGTGGGACTTATAGATTTTTTGCAAATCTCCTCAGAGTAACACAAAGTCAGAAAACTCTCCATATAAACTCAATGGAGAGTTTGTTCAAAATCACCGCTGGATTTCTCTAATGAGAGGCATTTTCAAATTGTCATATCTCCTTAACGAAGCGAAGTTAAGACATGAGGCTTGTCCCCGTATATGTTCAGACACTCCTGACGCTCACAATTCAAGAATTTCTTTCTCACCTATTACCGTTCTGAAATGAGTTGGACTTGTTTGAGGGTAGGAAATTTGTCCCTCGCTCAGATTTCATCAGATTTCAATCTCTGGAAATGAACCACTTTTTTCTCTCGTCATATCTTTTTGATGGATTTCCACAGAGCCCTGAAAATTTCCATGACTGTTCACCAAAGCCTGCTGTTTCTTACGGTGAAAGAATGATTTTGATGCTCCATATAGATTTTGAGTTACCAAAGGTTGTTTGAGCGCAAGTCAAGGCAGTTTTTGCTTCGCCTCTACTCAGTTACAGTGTATTACAAGTCATATATCTTTAATAATTTATGTTTTATCTCTGAATTATGAAGACCTGAAGATTCCCCCATCTCTTCTGAATAAAACGATGCCTGAATGACCGTTCTAGCCTCTACGGTTAGGAAATTATGGCCATTTGTTCGAGGGGAATCCTGAATGTCAGAAATACACTGAAGAAAACTCACACCTCTCTCTGTGTCTGTGTGTGTAAGGGCTGACTACAGCAGGTGCAGCTAATTTAACTGACCTTCATATACCAAGCCCAGACTCTCCACAGCTCCTGTTCCCTTTACTCTCTGTGTATGTGTGTCTGTGTATCAATATTTCTCCTATGTTTAGGTATTACTCCTCAATCATAGTATTTCTGCTAAAGCAAAGTACTTCTACTACATCTTAGTACTTCTGCTAAATCATAGTATTTCTGCTAATTCATAGTATTTTTGCAAAATCATGGTATTTGTGCAAAATCATGGTTTTGGGGCCAAATATTTCTGTTATTTTATAATATATGTGCTGAATATATTATATGTGCAAAATCATAGTATTTATCCCAAATTATAGTATTTATGCCAAATTACAGTATTTCTGCTAAAACGCAGAAATAGTAACTTTTAGCAGGAATTTCTACCAAAAGATAGTACTTCTGCTAAATCAGAGTATTTCTGCTAAACCAGAGTATTCCTGCCAAATCATAGTATTTGTACTGAAACATGGTACTTCTGCCCAATCATAGTATTTGTACTAAATCATAGTACTTGTGCCAAATCATAGTATTTATACCCAATCAAAGTATTTCTGCTAAATCATAGCATTTGTGCCAAATCATGGTATTTGTGCAAAAACATAGTATGTCTGCAAAACCATAGTATATCTCTTATGTTATAGTATTACTACTAAGGCATAGTATTTCTGCCAAATCATAGTATGTGTGCCAAATCGCAGTATTTATACCAAATCACAGTATTTGTGGTAAAACATAGTATTTCTGCCATATTGTGGTATTTGTGCAAGAACATTGAACTGTTATGTTATAGTATTACTACTAAGTCATAGTATTTCTGCCAAATCATAGTATTTGTGCCAAAGCATCGTATTTGTATAGAGTCATAGTATTTCTTCTAAGTCATAGTATTTCAATCAAATCTCAGTAGTTGTTGTTAAAACGCAGTATTATTGCCAAATCATAGTATTTGTACCCAATCTTAGTATTTCTGCTAAATCATAGCATTTGTTCCAAATCATGGTATTTGTGAAAAAACATAGTATGTCTGCAAAACCATAGTATATCTCTTATGTTATAGAATTACTACTAAGGCATAGTATTTCTGCCAAATCATAGTATTTGTACTAAATCATAGTACTTGTGCCAAATCATAGTACAGCAAAATCTCCAGTGTTAAATTAACACTGGAGAGTGTCTATATGGGTCCACACCTCTGAGTGTTAAATACAACACTGTTGAGTGTTAAATTAACACTTTTCACAGTGTTATATGTTTAAAAGTAACCTAGTCAGTTTTGAAGATTAACAATGACTAACACTGAGCAGTGCTGATTTTCTAACACTGGAAAATAACTCAAAATGTTAGAAATATTCCAGTGTTAGAAAATCAGCACTGCTCAGTGTTAGCCATTGTTAATCTTCAAAACTGACTAGGTTACTTTTAAACATATAACACTGTGAAAAGTGTTAATTTAACACTCAACAGTGTTGTATTTAACACTCAGAGGTGTGGACCCATATAGACACTCTCCAGTGTTAATTTAACACTAGAGATTTTGCTGTGTATTTGTTGCACATCATAGTATTGGAACCAAAACACAGTATTTGTCCCAAAGCATCGTATTTGTATGGAGTAATAGTATTTCTTCAAAATCATAGTATTTCAATCAAATCTCAGTAGTTGTGTTAAAATGCAGTAATATTGCCAAATCATAGTATTTGTACCCAATCATAGTATTTTGGCCAAATTGTGGTATTTGTGCCCAATTAATAATTCTGTTATGTTATAGTATTACTACTAAGTCGTAGAATATCTGTTATGTTATAGTGTATCTGCGGAATATAGTATGTGTGCCAAATCGTAGTATTTATACCAAATCACAGTATTTATGCTAAAACATAGTATTTCTGCCATATTGTGGTATTTGTGCAAGAACATTGAACTGTTATGTTATAGTATTACTACTAAGTCATAGTATTTCTGCCAAATCATAGTATTTGTGTGAATTTGTATACTGTAATATCACTGTAGTATGTAGTGGCTAAGTAGGGGGTGTTTACAGTGTAAATAGGTCATCTCTTGTGTTGGAGTGCCCTCTTGTGGCGCCTTTTGGGTAGTGCCTTAGTAAACGTGAACCCTGTAAGAAGTGGTATCAGACTGATTTGTAGTGGAGGAATTTGTTGCCAGTTTTCTTAATCATAGAAACCACACCATATCACCTCTCCACATCCTCCTACTGTATGCCATGCCTCCCTGTACCATCCATCTGACCGCCAATAAACTCCACCTGTGGTAATCTAATCCCTGGATGTCAGCCTCTCCTTCTGACCGAGGATAGTTACTATTGCAGCACCACCCAGCATTAAACTGACGTACACCATTCTGTACAATAGTATTTGTGCTAAAAAGTAGTATTTCTGCCAAATCATAGTATTAAGATAAGATAAGATAAGATAAGATAACGCTTTATTGTCATTGCACAGTCATACATAGTACAGTAGTACAATGAAATTGGAAAAACTGTCCTACGTCGGCACTACATATAACACAACACGACACGATATGACACATCACAACGTAACAAACAACACAACACAGTATATTAACTCATACTATTTAAGCGAAATTACAGTGTTTCTGCAAAAACATGTTTGAGGGGTGGAAATCTGTCCTCCTCTCATTTTTCAAACTCCGAAAATTAAGCCATTTCTTCTCTCGTCATATCTCCGCGACAGAGATACAAAGAGCTATGTAAATCGCAGTCAAAGTACACCAAAGTCCGCTGATTCACCCAGTGCAAGAATTATGCTTCTATCCCACCTAGTTTTTGAGTACAAATTTATACACTATCACAGACCGGTAATTCATATTGATAATTTATTACAATTCTGCAAAGTTTTATGATTTTAGCAGCTTTTCTAATATGGACCTCAGATTCTTGTTAACAGTCTATGGCAGAAATACATACAAGTACACAGCCTGATGAAGCAGACAGAAGCAGTACCTCTGATTGGTTCAGCATTTTCACCTCTTTTCAGCACAAATCTCAGCCTCTTCTGCTGTTTTCATTAGAATTGTAAGCTTTTCCACCTTTCTTCAGTTACGTGAGAACCAGTTTGGCTCAATGAGTAGCTGAAAAATATCAGCCTCTTCTGCTGTTTTAGCAGGATTTCAGAGTTCAGCTTTTTCACTTGTTTTAAGCAAAAATTTCAGTTTCTTTACCTCATTTCACAACAAAGTTCTTCCTCTTCACCTCTTTTCTGCTAATTTGAGCTTCTGCTCCACAGTGCACATTGTCCCTCTCATCATATCTTTGCTTGTGACCAGAACTCATTTGGCTCAGAGGGTAGGGCATCTGCCGTGAGACCCGGTGGCAGAGGTTTGAATCCTACCTGTGACAGTTGCTACACATGTTCCCTGCTTGCATGCGCTCTGCTTTCTTGTGTGTCACTGCTCTCCAGTGTGTCATTACACATACAGCCATCTTCAGCAAGCACTTCTGCTTCTACACCTCTTTTCAGCTCATCTTTTTGCTTCTTTGCCTCTTTTCAGCAGAAATTCTTCTGATTCACCTCTTTTCTGCCAAATGTTTAGCTTTTTCACCTCTTATCAGCACAATTCTAAGCAGCTTCTGCTAATTTCACCACAATTGTCACTCTCTCCACCTCTTCTTTGTGTGAATGAGTTTGGTGCAGTGAGGTGAATCGCCGCCTTTAGACCAGAAGGGCCAGGTTCAAATCCTGCTCAGGGCAATGATTTTTGTTTTGTTTTTTCAACTTTTTCAGCTTTTTTCAGCAGACATCTTCAGCGTTAAGGCATCCACACAGCATTTTCGCAGGAAATGCAAATTTTTCTAGTTCTAGTTGCTTCCGTACACTTTTCGCCGTTTAACTACTTCCACAATTTTTGTGCTATTTTCACCGTTCAAACTTTAAACTATTCAGCTATTTTTGCTAATTCCTGCTACGATTTTTGCTATTTTTAACTATTATACTTTTTAAAATATTAAGCTTTTTTCCTTTAATTTGTCCCATTGAAATGAATGGGAAACTTCTGCAATTCTGCTAAATTTTGCCTGTTTTTGAAACTTAACTACTTCCTCATATTTTCACCTAGAACAACCATTCAAATTTTAAAATGTTCACAAATTATTTGGCTATTCAGGTATGATTCAGCTTTTTCAAATCTTTTACTGTTTTACTTTTATGCCTCTTAAAGTTTTGAGTTGCAAAATTGTGATTTTTCACAAAATACATGTGTTGTTATGGTTGCTATGCTCTTGGCTTCCAGTGTGCCACTGAAGGTTTTGCAATTTTCACTTCATGTCCGAACAACTTCCTGCTACTTGCTCAATTTTCACTCAACTTCCACAAATTATACATCAAAACGTAGGTATTTTTGCTGGCTTTCAGAAAATGTCACCATCATTGTTGTGGGATTTATAGAATTTTTGCAAATCTCCTCAGACTAACACAAGGTCAGAAAACTCTCCATATAAAGTGAATGGAGAGCTTGTTCAAAATCACCGCTGGATTTCTGTAATGAGAGGCATATTCGAATCGTCATATCTCCTTAACGAAGCAAAGTTAAGACATGAGGCTTGTCCCCGAATATCTTCAGACACCCCTGACGCTCACAATTCAAGAATTTCTTTCTCACCTATTACCGTTCTGAAATGAGTTGGACTTGTTTGAGGGTAGGAAATTCGTCCTTCGCTCAGATTTCTTCAGATTTCAAACTGTGGAAATGAACCACTTTTTTCTCTCGTCATAACTTTTTGTTGGATTTCCACAGAGACCTGAAAATTTCCATGATTGTTCACCAAAGCCTGCTGTCTCTTACGGTGGAAGAATGATATCGATACTCCAAATAGATTTCGAGTTAGAAAGCGTTGTTTGAGGGCAAGTCAAGGCAGTTTTTGCTTCGCTCTACTCAGTTATGGTGCATTACAAGTCAAATATCTTTAATAATTCATATTTTAATGATAAATTGTAAACACTGGAAGATTCCCCCATCTCTTCTGAACAAAACGGTGTAAGAATGACCGCTCTAGCCCCTACGGTTTGGAAATTATGGTCATTTGTTTGAGGGGAGTCCTCACTATGAGAAATAGGCTGCAATAATCCTGTGCCTCTCTGTGCTGCGTGTGTAAAAAGAGGCACATGTTTTGGCGGGAAAAAGTACACAGGCTCTCTGATTGGTGGATTCAAATTCAGCAGCTCCCAGGCTGACCTAGAAACTTACTTCTCTCTCCCTGTGCATTTTTTTGCTGATTTTTTCATTTAACAAGTATATTTGAGGGACCCTCAGCATGTTCAGCATTTTTTCAGCTGTCCATTTTGCTTTTCCAATTTTTCTGTTTAACTTATTACTATTGTGCTAAATAATACTATTTCTGCTATTTTATAAGATTTGTGCCTAATATAGTATTTCTGCTAAATTACAATATTTCTGCTTTTTATACTATTTGTGCTAAAACATAGTATTTCTACTAAATGTAGTATTTATGCTTAATCATACTATTTCTGCTTTTTATGGGATTTGTGCCTAATATAGTATTTCTGCTTTTTATAGGATTTTTGCTCAAACATAGTATTTCTACTAAATGTAGTGTTTATGCTTAATCATCCTATTTCTGCTTTTTATAGGATTTGTGCTTAATATAGTATTTCTGCTTTTAATAGGATTTGTGCTTAATATAGTATTTCTGCTTTTTATAGAATTTGTGCTTAATATAGTATTTCTGCTTTTTATAGAATTTGTGCTTAATATAGTATTTCTGCTTTTTATAGGATTTGTGCTTAATATAGTATTTCTGCTTTTTATATGATTTGTGCTTAATATGGTATTTCTGCTAAATTATAGTATTTCTGCTTTTTATAGTATTTGTGCTAAAACATAGTATTTCTACTAAATGTAGTATTTATGCTTAATCATAGTATTTCTATATATTTCTGCCAGGTCCCCAGGCAGCCAATCCTCTGTGAGGACTTAGACATTCAAATTTTCAAATCAGGTCCTGCACGGTTTCCCAGCCAATCATATATGTGTCCTGAGGCATTCAAATTTGCATATTGGGGCCTTCATGGCTTCTAAGCCAGCCAATCATATCTGAGGGCTGAGGAATTCAAATCCACAAATCAGGGCCTGCACGGCTTCCCAGGCAGCCAATCATATATGTGGCCTCAGGCATTCAAATTTGCATATTGGGGGAATTCGTGGCTTCTAAGTCAACAAGTCATCTATGTCGTATATCTCTAAAAATTCACATTTTAATGATAAATTGTTAACACTGGAAGATTCCCCCATCTCTTCTGAACAAAACGGTGTAAGAATGACCGCTCTAGCCCCTACGGTTAGGAAATTATGGTCATTTGTTTGAGGGGAGTCCTCACTATGAGAAATAGGCTGCAATAATCCTGTGCCTCTCTGTGCTGCGTGTGTAAAAAGGTGCACATGTTTTGGCGGGAAAAAGTACACAGGCTCTCTGATTGGTGGATTCAAATTCAGCAGCTCCCAGGCTGACCTAGAAACTTACTTCTCTCTCCCTGTGCATTTTTATGCTGATTTTTTCATTTAACAAGTATATTTGAGGGACCCTCAGCATGTTCAGCATTTTTTCAGCTGTCCATTTTGCTTTTCCAATTTTTCTGTTTAACTTATTACTATTGTGCTAAATCATACTGTTTCTGCTATTTCATAAGATTTGTGCTTAATATAGTATTTCTGCTTTTAATAGGATTTGTGCTTAATATAGTATTTCTGCTTTTTATAGAATTTGTGCTTAATATAGTATTTCTGCTTTTTATATGATTTGTGCTTGATATGGTATTTCTGCTAAATTATAGTATTTCTGCTTTTCATAGGATTTGTGCTAAAACATAGTATTTCTACTAAATGTAGTATTTATGCTTAATCATACTATTTCTGCTTTTTATAGGATTTGTGCTTAATATAGTATTTCTGCTAAATTATAGTATTTCTGCTTTTTATAGTATTTGTGCTAAAACATAGTATTTCTACTAAATGTAGTATTTATGCTTAATCATACTATTTCTATATATTTCTGCCAGGTCCCCAGGCAGCCAATCCTCTGTGAGGACTTAGACATTCAAATTTTCAAATCAGGTCCTGCACGGTTTCCCAGCCAATCATATATGTGTCCTGAGGCATTCAAATTTGCATATTGGGGACTTCATGGCTTCTAAGCCAGCCAATCATATCTGAGGGCTGAGGAATTCAAATCCACAAATCAGGGCCTGCACAGCTTCCCAGCCAGCCAATCATGTATGTGGGCTCCAGGCATTCAAATTTGCATATTGGGGAATTCGTGGCTTCTAAGTCAACAAGTCATCCGTGTCATATATCTCTAAAAATTCATATTTTAATGATAAATTGTCAACACTTGAAGATTCCCCCATCTCTTCTGAACAAAACGGTGTAAGAATGACCGTTCTAGCTCCTACGGTTAGGAAATTATGGTCATTTGTTTGAGGGGAGTCATCATTATGAGAAATAGACTGCAATGATCCTGTGTCTCTCTGTGCTGCGTGTGTAAAAAGGATGCACCTGTTTTGGAGGGAAAGAGTGCACAGGCTCTCTGATTGGTGGATTCAAATTCAGCAGCTCCCAGGCTGACCTAGAAACTCACTTTTCTCTCCCTGTGTGTGTGTGTGTGTGTGTGTGTGTGTGTGTGTGTGTGTGTGTGTGTGTGTGTGTGTGTGTGTGTGTGTGTGTGTGTGTGACAGAGAGAGAGAGAGAGAAAGGCTTTTAATGGGATGATCTCATTCTAAGATTCAAATTCAATATATTTAGACTGGTTGACTGAATTGGATCTTGTGTGTGTGTCTCTCTGTGCATGTGTGTTTTCTTATGTGTACATATTTGTGATTGTGTGGCTGTTATAGATTTTTTTGCTGATTTTTTTCATTTAACAAGTATAGTTGAGGGACGTTCAGCATGTTCATCATTTTTTCAGCTGTCCATTTTTGCTTTTCCAATTTTTCTGTTTAAGTTATTACTATTGTGCTAAATCATACTATTTCTGCTATTTTATAAGATTTGTGCCAAATACCGTATTTCTGCCAAATATAGTATTTCTGATTAATTATAGTTTTTTCTACCAAATCATAGTACAGTATTTCTGCTTTTTATAGGGTTTGTGCTTAATAAAGTATTTCTGCTAAATTATAGTATTTCTGCTTTTTATAGTATTTGTGCTAAATTATAGTATTTCTGCCAAATTATAATATTTGTGCTAAAACATAGTCTTAATTTAAAATTACAATATTCATAGTTCATCACAGTGTCTCTGGTAAATCACAATATTTCTGCTCTGTTGTACTATTTTTCTAAATCATAGTGTTTCTGTAATGTTTAAGTATTTTTGGCTAAATATATTCTTTCTGTTATCTTATACTATTTCTCCTAAATTCTTGTATTTTTGAGAAGTTATCATGTTTCTGGTAAGTTACAATATTTCTGCTAAATTCTGCTATGCTATTTCTGCCAAGTATTATGTTTCCTCTAAGATATTGCAGTTCTGCTAAGTTATTCCATTTTAGCAAACTTCTTTTGCTTCTGCAAAGTTTTTACAATTTCTGCAACTTTTCAGCTTTTTCAGCTACTTTTTGCATACAGCTTCAGCTTTAAGCATCCACACTGCATTTTCGCAGGAAATGCAAATTTTTCTAGTTCAAGTTCAGTTAATAAAACACGTATTTCTGTTCCAAATTTCTTTTAACGTTGATTTAAATAATATGTTTGTGGATTAGTTTTGCATCAACTTCATATCGTCTATTTACTGTGGATGACATTGTATTGAATATGAAATAGTATGCAAGGTCCTGTTTATTCCTGCATCCTGTTATGAGTAAGTGCTGTGCCAAATGCTTAATTTCATGCATCCACACATCGAGAGAAAGTTATTTCAATACACTTTTGGAGTGGCAAGTCCGCAGTGCAACTTCAGTCACATTTGCGCTCAGCGCTTTAGCTTAAACTCAACACTAAAGCTTTGGTTTGCTCTGTCAGAGCTCAGTGCGGCTGCTGCTTTGATGCTGACTCTGTGCTCACAGAGACGAGGAGAGATAGGGGCACAAACAGTGTGTGACAACAGCCCTTCTCTCTGACTGGCATTAGACATGGGACTTTATACTGGGGAGAGGATGAGTGCTGTGACAAAGTCAATAGGACAGAAGGGGAATGGGACTGCATGGGCCTGATTGTTTAATTAGACTTTACTTCATGGCATGCCAAGCCAAATGAAAAAAAGGGGGAAAAAGTACTGGGGACAAAAGTCTGATATTCTTGGCCAGAACTCATTCTCACAGATTGTGATGGGCTCATGAGATTCTGGTGAGTTGCTGATAGTGTTGTCATTGTAGAATTAGCACTTGTGTTCAAAGCCAAGACTTTTCATATAAACAATCACATTTTTTTACATCATTTTTATTCATGCTTTATGAACTTGCTAGCATAGTCATGTAGTGTGACAGTGTGCATTTACTAATATTTCCTACACATTTCACTATATCGGACAGTGTATTAGCCACCTGGTATAACTCATTGGTAACACCCATCTCTATCAAGGATTGAGGTAGCTATTGATACTTGGAGCTCCAATACTCTCACTTTGGGCCAAGAGGACAAAGCTTTAGTTTGCTGCCACTGAAATCTACATTTTTTACCCTGCCTGGCAAGTGTGTAAATGACAACACTGTCTCGCTCTCAGTCAAATAAGAGCCAGACAAAACTAGAAATAGGATAGGATAGGATAGGATAGAACTTTATTAATCCCTCGGGTGGGTTCCTCTGGGAAATTCGACTTCCAAAAAAGCACAGCAACGACCGAAGTTACAGTTACAGAATTGTTATATATACACACACACACACACACACACACACACACACACACACACACACACACACATATATATAAATACAGAGACAAATATAAATAAAATATACAAAGGGGATAAATAGAATAAATAGGAATAAAAAATAAAAATACAAGTGAATTGCACATTTCAAGTATTGAGTCTATTGCACTGTTGACTATTTACAAAAAGTATTGCACAAGGTATTGTACAGTGAGGTGAAGAGGCACTACAGCTTAGTTGTTCCCCCCTCCTTTGTCCTCCTGTTTCCCCTCCCTCTCCCCTCCAGAGAGGAGTTAAACAGTCTGATGGCGTGTGGGACAAAGGAGTTTTTAAGTCTGTTAGTTCTTGTCTTGGGGAGAAGCAACCTGTCACTGAACAGACTCTTCTGATTGTTTATGGCCGTGTGCAGAGGATGCCCAGCATTGTTCATAATGTCCATCAGTTTCTTTAATGTCCTTTTCTCTGCCACTGTCACCAGAGTGTCCAGCTTCATGCCGACCACAGAGCTAGCCCTCCTGATCAGTTTCTCCAGCCTGGATGAGTCCTTCTTTGCTGTGCTGCTCCCCCAGCACACCACAGCATAGAAAAGTACTCCAGCAACCACCGACTGGTAAAACATCCTCAGGAGCTTCCTGCAGATGTTAAAAGACCTCAGCCTCCTGAGGAAGTACAGTCGGCTTTGGGCTTTTTTATACAGGTGCTCTGTGTTGCATGACCAGTCCAGTTTATTGTCCACCCACAGCCCGAGGTACTTGTACTTGTTGACCACCTCCACCTCCTCCCCCTCTATCTGAACCGGCAGTGGACCTTCTCTGGACCTCCCGAAGTCCACAACCAGTTCCTTAGTCTTTGAGGTGTTGAGTTGCAGGTGGTTTGTGTGACTCCATGCGAGTCACACAATGTTTGTGTTGTTTGTTAGTTCTGATGATATTCTGGCACATACAGTCAGGTCCAGAAGTATTTTGAGAGTGACACAGTTTTCTGTAGTTGTATCTCTGACACCACCAAAGTGGTGGTAGAGGTCGTCATCTACTAATCGGAAGGTTAATGGTTCGAACTTTGACTGCTTTAGTCTACATGGCAAAGTATCCTTGGAGAAGACACTGAACCCCAAGTTGGTCCTGAATTGTTCAGAGTGTGAATGTTAGCTAGGTAGCACATGGACGGAGAAAAAAAAGTTGCTTGTATGAATCTGTGTGAATGGGTGAGTGAGACCGCATTTTGAGTGCTTAAGTAGAAAAGTGCTACGTACAGTAAGAACCAGTCCATTTTTCAATCACAGCGGATTTGAAATTAAACAACTAAGATCTGATTGATGTACAGACTTTCAGCTTTAATTCACTTGTTTTAACAAAAAATGATTAACCATTTAGGGGTTATAGTCAGTGTTTATATCAATATTTTTTTGTTATAAACTCATAGTTTATAACAGACTGGCGACCTGTCCAGGGTGTACCCCGCCTCTCGCCCTATGACAGCTGGGATAGGCTCCAGCGCCCCCCGCGACCCTGAAAAGGATAAGCGGAAGCGAATGGATGGGACTCATAGTTTATAACATGACAAACTAACATTGTACACAAGTTGTTTACTTTTAACTCAAAGGTTAAAACAAGTCCAGAGATCTATTAACAGTGATTGCCCCAGCGACTCCACAGTAGGAACAGGTACAGGTAGAAATGATGGTACATTTCTACAAGTCTGACGACTCATCACTGGTTTTGTTACACTTTGACATTCAGGCTACGTCCACATGTACCCGGGTATTTTTGAAAAGGCAGATTTTCTATACGTTTGCACCTTTCGTCCACACGTAAACGGCGTTTTCGGTCACTGAAAACCGAGATTTTTAAAAACTCCTGCCAGGGTGGAGATTTTTCAAAACTCAGTTTTTGCATTTAGTGGACGAGGAATACGGAGAAAACGCAGCGTCAAAGGTGTGCGCCTTTTTTGACGTCGCACTGTGCGCCACGTTATTATTTCAGTGAAATGGATTTCTACAATGGTGGACTTAGACAAAATACTGTTAACTTTACTCTCTGCAGTGTTTACATGCTTACATATACAACACAGTTTCTGTCCCTCCACACATAGGACTCAGTTCTGCTTCTATGCGCCATCTTTGTTTACTCTTTCCCATCCAGGTTTCTAGACTTCTGATTGGCCAACATTTCTACACGGTTAGGAATATATTGCCACCTGTTGCTTTGGCATGTTCCTAGCAGCGCTTTCCTTCATTTTTGCGTTTACGTTTGGACAGGATTAAAAAGAAAAAACGAAAACGGAAAATCTCAGTTTTCAAAAATGCCCGTGTGGACGTAGCCTCAAGCTTTGGCTGCTTGTCAGAGGTCAGTATGTGCTCATGTTTAACATCATTCTGGGTTGATGTTCTTTGTTACAAGCTTTGTGTTAGCAAATTGTCTTTGCATATTATTACAAAGAGTTGATGTCTTATTAGTAGACCCAGTTGTTTCTAGTTGTTTCTAGGCACGGTTTCCCATCATGTTCTTGTTCTTACGTACAATAAAAATACCACTTATGTTCATATTTCCTTAATTGAAATTTGGATACAGTTTTTCTCCTCCTTCCACATGAACTAAAATCAGCTGATTGTAGCACAAGTTTATAGAAAAAAAAAGATTAAAAAAAAGATACTTAGTCATCGGTCTGTCCACAAGTTATCTTTACTTGATTCTTCTGATTATAGACCATTACATCCACCTTTTCATAGGTGATCTTGTCACAGCGTTTCCTTGATGCCATATTTTTGTTAACTTTTAACTTAATAGTTAATAGTGTCACTATTCAAATACTTTGACCTGGAAGTGCAGTTGACACATAAAATATACAAGAAAAACAATTCTTTTAAAAGTCCTTGTTACTTACCCAGACAGCAATAAAACATAATTTTCGTAGACGGATCCAAAATCAGTAATTCACCTCAGTGTTGCAGTTTCTTTTACTGACTTTCAGAGGTGATTGGTGTATTAGCCACCTGGTTTGCCATATGCTTTGTGAGTTGACAAAAAATGACACCTGAGTAGATGAACTTTCTATATTTTTCCACGTCTTCATATGAATAAATAAATAAGTAAATAAAACAAAAAACCAATAAAGGGACAGTCCTGTGCAACTATATAATTTACAAGTAGAGAAGTGTTGAAAGATGAGATCCGTATCTCTTGTCCAGTATGCTCTGCTAATGCAGTGCATGTGCATGTTTGTGGACTTTGCTGTTTGACACAAAGAAGTCCAGCTTGTATATTACATCCTTGTTCCAAGGTATTTTTTGACTGTATTATGGCTTGTATCTCTCCGCTGAACATATCCATATAAAAAGACACTGGGTATTTCCCCACAGGCTACTCTAAATATACTACTTTTCTGAAGCACACCTGTTTTAGCACTAAAGATTGGGGAGAGAGATTCCCACCTGTCCTCGGAAATTGACAGTGCTGTGTTGTGTGACATCTCTTTGCTGTTACTGGGTTCTCTGGGTAATCCAGTGCATATGGAGCAGTACCCTGACAACTGCAGCAGCTCCCCAGCAGCCTGAGAGAGCTTGCAACTGTGCAGTTGATAGAGTATACCTGACTATTGTCATTGCAGTTACCTCCACCTACACACACTTCAACACAATTTCTGCCAGTCATCACAGCCTGAAGAAGAATGATTGAACTCTCAAATTATTAAAGTCCTTCATATGCCCTTTCTTCTTCCAAGCTTTATTATCTGCAGTATTTTCCATCATCTGGATTCAGTGAATATGCATACTTCTTTTCCAAAGGGGATGTTTAATAAGAAAAATGAAGAAAAATGTTAACATCCGCTTTTATTTTAATTATTGCCTTTGCTTCTGCTGATATGGTATACACCATATCTGTCTGCAAGAAGGACCATATATTACATTTTTTTTAATAAGGATTGTGTTCTGAAACAAACAAAAGATATTACTTCTTGTTTTTTTCCCTATGTTTAATGCATTGCTTTTTGAATATAAGTGCTTATGAGGCCTGATAAGGTCTGAGATGTGTGACACAGAGTGTAATATCACTGCTGTGGCCATCGCTTGACTAGTCTGAAATTGGGACAAAATGCCTGCAAGGATAAGCTTCACAAAGCAGTTTGAATGTGACAGCGTGAGAGAATTGGCACGGATTTATTGAATTTTCAGTAGGATGTGGAAAAAAAACACAAACTAATAAAACAACATGAGCTTTTTTCCTATAGGGCCATATTTATGACTTTTTGCCATCTCAATAAGAACTGAGAGCTACGGGTTTGTGCATTTGTCTTTAGGCTATGTTGTAATTATGAACCCCCATCACCCTGCTAAGGAAGGGGCTGAGAAAGGGCCAGTCACGCTGCATCTAAAATGACTTTGGGACTGCCTTTATTCTGCTGTCATGCTGACACAGTTATATTTAGTCTTTCTTTTCATTTGCTTTCCTTCAGTGGAGGATAATTTACATATGCTGTGCTTCAGAAAGAAAATACAGAAACAATAGAAGTCTCTTTAATATGAGTACACCAGAGTAACATGTGTGGGTGGGAGTGTGAACAGAATACAAATATTTGCCCAATTAATTGTCTGTGTATTGTGGACTATATAACATGGTCACGTTTTTACCCATTTGGCCACTTTTGTCAGTTATAAGAAGTAACTCATTGCTACCTTTTAGTTGTGGTCCTGTTTGCGTTCATGGTAAACTTGAAGTGTTAAACTACTTTATTAGACCATTATTGGGATTGCCATCCTGCATTACGTCCCACATGGGAAAATCACATTTTGGTGACTGTTAGTTGGTCATAAAGCTCTTTATGGCTTCTTTTATGTTGATTGTGGTCCACAAGGAAGCAGATTATGGACACTATTAGTTAAAACTGACTCATGTACAGTTTGCTCATTTAATTATATAGGGTAAAATCATTTTTACTTTCTTGCTTGATTATTTCTATAATATAGATAAACTAATATAATATATTTTATATATATATTATATATGTGTGTGTGTGTGTGTGTGTGTGTGTGTGTGTGTGTGTGTGTGTGTGAGTTTGCTTGTGTCAAAATTGGGGACTTCTATCAGCTCACACACCAGTCAATTGGGGACACCTCTCCCTTTGGGGACCAAAACCACCGTCCCCAATTAGATTTACCTCTAACAACGTTCAGCATGTTCTAAAACATATTTTAATCCAAAAATCTCACCTGACCCCAAAAGTGACATTTTTTAGATTTTTTGTGTATGTGTATGACATTGCCCCCAAAAATTTTTGCAATCTGTGTATAACTCTATGTTGCCCCTAGTGGAAGTGTGTGAAATTGCAAGAATTTCCACTGTCCCCAAAAGTGACATTTCTTGGATTTTTTTGTGTGTGTATTACCTCTCCCTAACCCTTATATTATTATAGTGTAAGATTTCTTTTAATATACTGATCTTTGTTGAAAATCTTATTCAACATTCTTTTGTATGAATGGTTTTATATAAACAAACATTTGTTCTCTTGACTAAATAATAGAAATCAGTCGACTATTTAGTAGATTATATTTTCAAAAGGGTAAAGAAGACACTAGAAAATACAAAAGAGTCATATTTCACGTAATTATGATATAAATAGTTTTAATATTTTTTAAAGAATTATTTGGCATGATGTGAAGCAGATGCATGAAGTAATGGAGCACTTTAGGTTCATATTTGCTTTCTGAACTGCAGCTTGACATAAATTACTCTAAATTCTTGATACTTGTATTGCAACATATTTAAGATGTTTCTTGAATTTCTGTTGAATGGTGCAGGGATCCAAAATTTGGTGAAACAGCTGAGCTAAATTTCAATGTTAATACCTTTTAGGCAGTATGTAAAATACTGCCTAAAAAGCATAAAAAGTCACAATCATATGGCATAAAACTTAATTCTCACCGAAGTCTCTTTAAGAGCTGATCAAAAACTGTAAGACAATGGTCATTACATATGGATCATGACAGAAAAAAAATTATATCCTGGATACAAGCGGGAAAGATTAGCTTCTGTAGCATGGTTGACTGGGCCTTAGAGATATGTCCAGAGCTTGACTCAAGTTAAATTCAAAGTCAGCTTTATTGTGGAGACGGCTTATGGTTGAGAAATTAACATTCAATGCACGGGCGACAAATCTGGTTGACATTCCTGCTGTCAGCATGCCAATTGCACGCTCCCTCATTGCATCTGTGGCATTTTGCTGTGAGACAAAACTGCACATTCCAGGGTGGCCTTTTGTTGTGGGCAGTCTGAGGTACACCTGTGCACTACTCATGATGTCAGATCAGCATCCTGATGTGGCACACCTGTGAGGTGGGATGGATTATCTCAATATAGCAGATGTGCCCACTACCACACATTTGGACTGATTTGTGACGACTGTTTGGGAGGGATGGTTATATTGTGTATCTGGGATGAATTTTAGGTCTCTACGTCCATCCCATGGGGAATGGGAGCAGTAACAAAGGTGTTGCGTTTATATTTTTGTTGAGTGTATATCATATAGGAGACAGTGATATTCCAGAAGTGAAAAGAAGTTTACTGGATTTACAAAAAGTGTGCAATAATTGTTTAAACAAAAATCAAGCAGGTGCATAAATTCGGGCACCACAAAGTTTAGTTGTCATGAAATCAATATACTTAGCATCCTTATTTTCCTATTATATTGTTTTATTTATTTCTCCACAAAAAGTGACCCGACTGCAAAATGACAGTTGCTCATCCACTTTCCAGGGGTGGGGCCATCTTCTGTGACGCATTGAGAGAAGACAGGATAAAGACATGTTGTGGAAGAGAGCCAGAAATTAAAGTATGATTCACACACCTATTAGCACATAGTGAGTGAAGACAGTGACTGAAGAAGAAATAGTCAATGCATCATTGGAATCCCCCAGCGCCCTACGTCTATTGCAGCATAACTAAGAGAGGATTCAGGGTCACCTGATCCAGCCCTAACTATATGCTTTAGCAAAAAGGAAAGTTTGAAGCCTAATCTTGAAAGTAGAGAGTGTCTGTCTCCCAAATCCAAACTGGAAGCTGGTTCCACAGAAGAGGGGCCTGAAAACTGAAGGCTCTCCCTCCCATTCTACTTTTAAATACTCTAGGAACAACAAGTCTGCAGTGTGAGAGCAAATTGCGCTAATGGGGTGATCTAGTATTATAAGGTCATTAAGATAAGGCCTGATTATTTAAGAACTTGTGTGTGAGGAGCAGGATTTTGAACTCTGGATTTAATAGGAAGTCCATGAAGGGAAGCCAAAGCAGGAGAAATCTGCTCTCTTTCTAGTCCCTGTCAGTATTCTTGCTGCAGCATTTTGGATTAGCTGAAGGCTTTTCAGGGAGTTTTTAGGACTTCCTGATAATAATGAATTACAGTCATCCAGCCTGGAAGTAATAAATGCATGAACTCGTTTTTCAGCGTCATTCTGAGACTGTTATGAAATGGCTTTGTGCAGGCTGGAAAAGGACCCAAGGTGCAGACACTGAGGCAAAACTTGGACTCAAAACAGCTTTAATGCTAAACTCAAATGTAACATAACTGGATATATCAAAACAAACTTACCTGGGCCAACTCACAGCATGGCAAAAGGGTAGATCACAACACAGAGAAATACAGGGCTTAAATACACAGAGGGAGCAATCAGGGAATGGGTAACAGGAGGGAAACACAGCTGGGGCAAATCAGGCCTAACAAGACAAAGGAAGCAAAACCAGACGCATTTACATGACACAGACTTTCAAAGTAAAACAGGAAACATAACACAGAGACGCGAACTTGACAAGGGAATACAGCTGACAGGGGAGACAGCAACTAGAGAACACAGAGATGTAAACCATAAGGCAGAACTCAAAGAAACCAAAGACTAGAAATGATAAATAATATAATAAACTCAAAACCATGGGTCAACGACCCAGGCATCCTAACAGAGACAGGATATTTCTAATTTTAGAGATGTTGCACAAATGGAAGAAAGCAGTCTTACATATTTGTTTAATATGTCCGTTGAAAGACATATTCTGGTCAAAAATGACTCCAATGTTCCTCACACTGTTACTGGAGGCCAAGGTAATGCCATCCAGAGTAAGAATCTGCTTAGATACCATATTTCTAAGATTTTCAGGGCCGAGTACAATAACCTTTGTTTGATCTGAATTAAGAAGCAGAAAGTTAGCGGCCATCCAGGTCTTTATGTCTTTAAGACATTCCTGCAGTTTAACTAATTGGTGTGTGTTATCTGGCTTCATGGATAGATAAAGTTGGGTTTCATCAGCATAGCAGTGAAAATGTATGCTATGTCTTCTGATGATGCTGCCTAAGGGAAGCATGTATAATGTAAACAGAATTGGTCCTAGCACTGAACCCCATGGAACTCCATATTTAACCTCAGTGTGTGAAGACGACTCTCCATTCACGTGAACAAATTGGAGTCTATTAGTCTATTGACCTCCTGACCCAGTATTCAAGGTTCAAGGTTCTTTATTTGTCACATGCATAGTTATACAAGTATAACACACAGTGAAATGTAGCCTGACACGCTCCTCGACATGTGCAAATATTTGGGGGGGTGTAGAGGAAGAACATTATATATATATATATATATATATAGTATATACACTGGGTGAATGTGCAGTAGTAGCAGCAAGCAGGTGAATTCTGTACATTAATATGAATAGACATCTGACTATTTTACAGGATAGACAATATAAATATATTTAAAATTAAAGGAATTTGGAATGTACATTGTGCCTTGGTTTAGTGTCTGGAAGAGTCCTGTCTCAGTCAATTATAGATGATGTGAGAGGGCGGGTGTGTGTGTTTAGGGCATGGATGGCTTGGGGATAGAAGCTCCTCTTGAGTCTCTCTGTCCTTGCCCGGATGATGCGGAACCTTCTACCAGATTGCAGAAGTTGGAACAGTTTGTTGCCAGGATGGGACGGGTCCTTCAGTATCTGCGCTGCTCTAGTCCGGCATCTCCTGGTGTAGGTGTCCTGAAGCGGGGGGAGAGCAATCCTGCAGCAGCGTTCTGCTGTACGGATCACTCTCTGGAGAGCTTTTTGGTCCTTCACACAGCTGTTCCCGAACCACGATGTCATGTTCTGTGTGAGGATGCTCTCCACAGCGCCTGTATAGAAAATCCTGAGGATCTTTGGAGAGACCCTGAACTTCCTCAGTTGTCGTAGGTGATACAGGCGCTGCCTAGCCTTTTTGGTCTGGACCTGAATGTATGAACCTTCCAGATGCCTCAGGTCATCTGGATCCGTTTTTTTATCAGTTCCCAGAGTCAGAACCAGACACAGAGAAGCTGCATTCAGCTTTTATGCTCCATATATCTGGAACAAACTCCCAGAAAGCCTCAGATCAGCTGAAACACTCAGTTTATTTAAATCCAGATTGAAGACTCACCTATTCTCAGCTGCATTTGAATAAAGCACCAAATCCACACTTTTAAGCTTAAATTTCAAAACTTATATTTTAACTACTGATTTTATCTAGTGTTCTGATTTTATCTACTGTTTTTTAACCAATTTTAAATCATGCTGTTTTTGTTTTTTAATTTCTCTTTAAAGCACTTTGAATCACCTTGTTGTTTAATTGTACTATATAAATAAACTTGCCTTCCCTATTGTTGCTGTATAAATAACATTGAATTGAATCAATCAAATCCACAAATCAAATCAATCATATGCAACTGGAAATCTGCAATTTCAACAAAGATCAGTATATCAATAGAAATCATTACCATCCAATATCTCCTAACATATTCTGAAATCTTTTTTCCTTGATCACAAATACTTGAGTCAAGATGAATATGTGGCTCTTTATATCTGTATTGATAAAAAGAGCCACTATAATGCTAATCTATGTTAAGATTACAAGGATGCACACTTACAAGTCCTCTCTTTCAAATCCTTCTGTGCTGCCATTTTAAGTATAAAGACTGCCGCTTCCTGATAGCACATCTCTGAAGAGTCTTCTTACAGCAGTTGTGCCAGCAAGTGAAATATAAAATAAAAAAATAAGAATTGTTCTTTCTTTAACAACACTAATTTACTCATATGTTCCCATACATATCTGTTTTAATCTGTCATTTAATCACAGGAGAAGCCAATGTAAATTGTAGAGAGTCGTCTCTTCTGCCATGATCTGATAGAGTAGCAGCATTAGAGCCAGGGATTAAAAAAGTTCAACATGCATAAAGGTACCTGGTACTGGGGACAAAAAGGAGTTAGATCCCGTTCAATCGTCTGCAAGACAAGCTCACTAATATTAAGTCCTGGCATACATGGTATCCATAGAGACCTGTGAATCTCAGCTAAACGCTCATATTATCCATTTCTACCATTTCTACAACCACCAAACACAAACACAAAAGCAGTTACACCATTTCATGAAATGTCAGTAAACAAACACAGTGGAGCCTCATCAGCATGGAGCCTCAGCTAACCAATAAAACAATACATGGTTTTGAAAAGAAAGCTCTTACAGATTCCAGAACTGCAAGCTTCGTCACACTCTGACCAAAAATCAACGAACCAGCCGCAAAATCAGACCACAATATTTTTACGATCAATAATCAGTAACGTTATAATCGGACTTTGCTTGTTGTTTCCAATGTTTAAACATCTATATGGGACTACAGAATGTTTCCTTCTCCCACAATGCCTTGGAGATGTTTACTATTTTTAAAAAATATATAATTTTCTGCCCAGTTACAGACATTTGATTGGACCAGGGCGAGGTCACGCATTTTTCTTTGGCCTTGCAACTTCTGATTGGTGGGACTGACGTGAACATGGCCATATTACTGTGATTTTATTAGCTCAAACAATTAAAAAGAGATGTCAATCAACACAAATCGGGCAATAGAAGCCGAAGTTACAGCCCCTCTGAATTTAGAGGGAAACCTTTTTAGGTATGTAAATAAAGTTAAATCATTTCTGTTCAATACCTAAGAAATTTCTACTCACAAAAGGTAACAAAATGTGCCAAATACCTGGCTTTCTATTCCTTTAAAGTGCTGTAATTTTTCACTGTTTTACTTCAGAAGTATTCATCTTTGCACAGATAATGTTAATACGTTGATTACTGTCTTGATGCATGCTCAAACATCCAGGTAAGTAATTCTTGATTCTATGGCTTACTGTTTATATGAACAGGGCGTACATTTAAGACCAATTTTCTGTATGATCAACATGGCCATCTCAAATTTTCTGGCTTCGATGCTCAACCCGTTGGTAGGCAGCTCTGAACACATCCAGAACAACTTGTCGAGAAAGTGAGAGATGCCATTATGGAGGCAGATGAAACAATGGTCTTGTACAATGTTACACCTCTTACTTCACTTGGGTTCCAGTCACTGAAGAATAGGTAGTTCATAACTTGTACATGGAAGAAGTGGAAAAGAGATCTTTGTTATCCTATCCTGGAACACCACCAAGCCATTGGTTCAGGTATGTGGATGACACCTAGCTGAAAATCAAATCTCAGGATGTACCACAAGTAATGGATCACATTAACTCAGTGGATTAACACATCAAATTCACCAGGGAGGATATGAGTGATAAAATGTTTCTCCCATTGAAAATGCTACGTCCAGAAGAACTTAATCAACCTTTTGGGTTTTACTTATCTGGATGATCGAGCATGCATCAAGACATGCAAATAGCAGTTTTTCCCATAAAAAAAAGTAACCAATCTACTGCATTGACCTGTATGCACATGTTCAAAGGTGAACTCTTTTGATATCATTGTACACAGCATTTTTTGGAGTGATTTGTTCTCCACATCACCCTCAAAAACACTATGCAAAAAGAAAAGTTTGTACATTAAGACACTATGGAGGGGGCTGTCTTACACCATAAGGTAGTGGTAGACTTTATTTAATTGTAGGAAAAATGAATGGAGAAGTCTACCTGGACAGTTGTTCAAAAGAATCTGAAGAAAAGACAAGTGTGGATTTTCAGGCAAGACAATAATTCCAATCACAGAGGATAGAAAACTTTCAATTGGATTGAGAGAAATAAACCAATTATGAGCCCTCTGGTAACCTGATTTGTTTTGTATTCCCAAAGCGAGAGCTGTGTTTGCATTCTTGACACAAAGCTGAAGTTGTTCCCAGAGAAGGTTAAACTCTGCCTGGGCTGACCTTTGTCACTGATTCTGTTGGTGGTTTTCATGGATTAAATGGTGTCTGGTTTGTGAACCTTGGGGTCTCATCTTTGGCAAATGACATGGTACTTCAGGCTTCTTAAGGCCATGACCTTCAGTGTGTACTAGAGTGGTTTGCAGCTGAGTGTGAAGCAGCTGTGATTAGAGTTAGCTCCTCTAGGTCTATGGTACTGTGCAGAGCTCTGTCATCTGAGGGGTGCTTGAAAGAGAGACACTGCTCCACCACATCAAAATGACCAGCATGCCTACTGGGTGCCTCCCTGAGCATATTCCACTGACTGGGATCTCTCTGGGGAAGATCTAGAGCTTGTTGGAGAGACTAAGATAAAGTGTTTATTACCTAATTTCAGTCTTTACATATTTTAGACTGTTTTTAAACATAGAAAATAGTGTGAAATAAAATCCAGCAAAACAAAACAAAAATTATAATACTAGAACATTTAAAAGGTAAAAGTGATACTTAAATTAACAGTGGAATAGTAAGGCAGCTCGTATTTTTCTCATTTGACAATTTTATTCACTGTGTACAAAACCCCAAACATTAGTTCCTCTATACTTTAAAGCAAGGAAACTGAGAAATTTCATTTAGAAATTGATTTAATTTTTGCAGATTAATATATTGTTTTTTTTAAGTTTTCATAAGATAAACAGTGATTAAAATAATAATTAATTAAATTAATAATTACAATAATACTGAACCGACTGATTGAACATCTTTAAGTGCATAATCATAATCTTGCCATTAGGCTTTGCAAAAAACGTTGGTTTCTCAGATTTTTTTTTTTAGATATGTGGATGGGGCAGGGCCTGCCGGTAGGCGGGCGGGAGGCGCGCGAAAGGGAGAGGCGCGAAGGAGAGGCGCGAAAGAAGAGGCGGGTGGGGGAGGGTCACAATAGCTTTGGATCGCAGTCATGGAGGTGACCGTCTGAGAGCAGCAGCGCATGGAGCAGCTTTAAAGGTATGAAAAGTAGCTTAAGACATTTAGTTTGTTATTGCCATGCCTTTAGGTTTCTGCTGAAAAGGAAATTACACGACAAAAAGAAATGTCAGTATTTTCTGTCTGAATGTAAGAAAGTTATTTCAAGATGAATGTTGATATTGGTTAGCTAGCTAGGTGTACCCTTGATAAAACTCAAATGAGCTAACATTGAAATCAGAGTACGTACTAAAATGTACGGGGGAATGATAACAAGACAATTTTCTCTAGATCGCTGATTTTTGCTGTCTTGTGAACAGCATTCCCGTGGTGACATTTATTTGTTAGCTGTTTTCGAGGTGGCCTCGACACCAGCCTGAGTTCTTTTTTTTTTTTTTTTTTTTTTCTTGACACCAGCCTGAGTTAGAGTCCTTTGCCCAGTGTCTTCCCCCCTCTTTTTCTGCCCCGCTTTCCTGACATTCTTTACTGAGTCAATCGAATAAAACAGAAAAAAGCCAAGAAAAAGTACAAATGTTAAATTTCAGTGTAATCTTTAATGTAATCATGAGAGTTGATAGTGTGCTTTAGTAATTAACAAATATTTTAAATAATTTATCAAATATTTATATTTTATTATAAGCATTTAAGAAAAGGCATACTGTATTTTAATTTGGAGTTGGTGAACACAGGGAATAATTAGGTATTTAAATCTCTTTTTACAGAAAAGAAATCTTGCATTTGATATTATGATGGAAACATCAGGTAGAAGAAGAAAAAGAGTTAATCCTCAACACGATGCAGAACACTATATTAAACTGAAAACTGACAAGACTGGTCTAACAGAGCAATTCATCAGCCCATGCAAAGGTATAGTGGTGTCATTTGTGCATTTTGATAATTACAGCACGCATAAACAGTAACACTTCGCTCCTGTATGCAAATTAGACATTCAGTACTGATAACCTTGCTCATGTCATTTGCATTTATCAAGCGTTTATGTTATAGTTTTTTAATAGGCTGTGTAAAGAAGAGTAACTTTATTCATAAGTTTTAAAATGTCTTACAATTGGTGGAAACATTTTTTTTTAAACTAGAGCAATATTTTCTTCTTTTAAAGGTCGTGGTGTAATTGCCTCGCAGTTTTTCAAACAGGGGGAATTTGTTCTTGAGTACCGTGGAGAACTTTGCAAAGCAGATCCTTATCTTGAAAAAAACAAGTTCAATGATACGGTGGAAGTATTCTTATTTGATTTCAAATGGAAAGGAACCTCTTGGTGGTAAGACAATATTTCATGTTACAGTGTATTTTGGATCTATGCTATACTTAATACACTACTACAAATATCTATTATTTATGTAACATGCCACACAGTATGTTGATTTACTCCACTGTTGATACTTTTTTTTTCTTCAAGCATTGATGCTTCTGTTGAAGACAAGTCATTAGGAAGGCTTGTGAATGATGACCACCGAAGGCCTAGCTGTAAGATGAAAACAGTTGAAGTTGAAGGAAGGCCACATCTTTGCCTGTTTGCCTTACGTGACATTGACCCAGGAGAAGAAATAACTTATGACTACGGGAAAGCCGACTGGCCTTGGCGCAAGATGGTAAACTATTGCATTGCACTATTGCTGCACATGATGTCAAATAAGTCTAACTATATTTGATTTTGGCCCAAAGATATCACATAAACTACTGTTAAAACAGCTTAGATTTTAAACCTCTTCAAGTTTTTCTTAAACCTCTTCAGAACATGGTGTTGTTATTTTTGAGTTGAAATACAAAGTATGTTTTGTATTTCGATAAGATAATAGTATTTAATATCAGTGAATATACTGGTATGGTGGGGTGTGGTCTGTGGGGCCGCTGCATTGGCTCATCACGCTGTCCTTGCATTAAAGCCTGTACTGGGTCCTTACTGACTTGTTGTTGTCATTTTGTACAGGACACCACTGAAGAGCTGCTTCTGTGTTTGTTTATTGAGACGACAACCAGAAATAAAAATGTTGAGGGGTGGGGAGTAGGGCTCTAGCCACCTTGTCGGTCTTTTTATTTCTGGTTGTTGTCTCAACACACACAGCTTTTCAGGAGTGTCCTGCACATAATATGTTCTCATCACTCTGGACATGAGCCTTGTGTTTGCTCTGAGCAGTGAGGGGGAGGGGCAGTCGTTACACTCCCAGTGGCACATCAACAGAGCTGGAGGGAGAGAGAGAGAGATCCTTCTCCTTCTTATTGGATTCAAGTGCACATTTGAGATCTGTGAGAATAGTTTGCAGCCTTGTCTTACTAGTCATTTCTACACAGACGCCATGAAATGCACAGACGCGGGCACGCACAACACGAAGCACATGGTCAATTTAGGGGAGGCTTAGGTTAAAGCAGAGTGTATTTGTGTTAGAAACGTCCCCAAAAGTTACAAGTGTGAGGCCTAATGATGACTGTAGTTGGTGATGTTTTTGTTGTTGTTGTTGTTAGTATAGGTGGGTTTTAATAATCGATTCATTGATTAAAATCGATTCAGGTTTGGATAATGTGATATCGATTCATTAAAATCCGGAATCGATTTTTTTTTTTTTTATATAAATGTATTTTGCCCAAAATCCTTCTCCTTCTTATTGGATTCAAGTGCACATTTGAGTTCTGTGAGAACAGTTTGCAGCCTTGTCTTACTAGTCATTTCTACACAGACGCCATGAAATGCACAGACGCGGGCACGCACAACACGAAGCACATGGTCAATTTAGGGGAGGCTTAGGTTAAAGCAGAGTGTATTTGTGTTAGAAACGTCCCCAAAAGTTACAAGTGTGAGACCTAATGATGACTGTAGTTGGTGATGTTTTTGTAGTTGTAAGTGAAGTCATGTCTCTGTTTTCAGGATAAGTCTACTCTAGAGATCAGCAACCAAACCGGTGATCTTGAACACTGCATTCAGGTAAGTGTTATGTTCTCATCAGTATCTAATGAGTATCTAATGAGTGGCCTTAGTTCAGTTTGCCATTTACTGTCCTCACTTAGGTTAAAGCAGAGTGTATTTGATCCCCTCTATGGTGTGGTGTATAGTAAAGGAGATTCACATGTGTACTACCTCCTGTTACCCTTGTACCATTTTGGGCCCCATTGACTTCCATTATAATCACATATTTTCCATATACTGTAATCCTGACATGTGATAAGGCTTTTCTTGTGGATACCTAATGGATCTAAGCCTCTGCCTTCAAAATAAAGGAAAAATAGGTTTTGGATCAAATGAGCACAATATTAGGCACAGCACCACCATAGACACTCAGTGGTTTTGAATGCAGGACATGGTTATCTTACCTTGCAAAATACATGGTAACAAAACGGCTAATCACCATAAAATAGTCTTGATGTAGTGGAACTGATATAAGAGAGTGGTGTGAATGTGATTGAGAATATATATATATATATATATATATATATATATATATATATATATATATATATATATATATATATATATATATATATATATATATATATATATACACTGTGTGTGTGTCGGTGGCAAACAAAACGGCCCGTAGAGCCGCCTCCTTGAAGTGAACAACGGCAGCCTGCCCCGTTTTTTTTTTCCTCTCTCTAAATCTCTCTAAATGTTTTTTTTTTTTTTGGCTTCACTCTGGACATGAGGCTTGTGTTTGCTCTGAGCAGTGAGGGGGAGGGGCAGTCGTTACACTCCCAGTGGCACATCAACAGAGCTGGAGGGAGAGAGAGAGAGATCCTTCTTATTGGATTCAAGTGCACATTTGAGTTCTGTGAGAATAGTTTGCAGCGTTGTCTTACTAGTCATTTCTACACAGACGCCATGAAATGCACAGACGCGGGCACGCACAACACGAAGCACATGGTCAATTTAGGGGAGGCTTAGGTTAAAGCAGAGTGTATTTGTGTTAGAAACGTCCCCAAAAGTTATAAGTGTGAGGCCTAATGATGACTGTAGTTGGTGATGTTTTTGTTGTTGTTGTTGTTAGTATAGGTGGGTTTTAATAATCGATTCATTGATTAAAATCGATTCAGGTTTGGATAATGTGATATCGATTCATTAAAATCCGGAATCGATTTTTTTTTTTTTTATATATAAATGTATTTTGCCCAAAATCCTTCTCCTTCTTATTGGATTCAAGTGCACATTTGAGTTCTGTGAGAACAGTTTGCAGCCTTGTCTTACTAGTCATTTCTACACAGACGCCATGAAATGCACAGACGCGGGCACGCACAACACGAAGCACATGGTCAATTTAGGGGAGGCTTAGGTTAAAGCAGAGTGTATTTGTGTTAGAAACGTCCCCAAAAGTTACAAGTGTGAGACCTAATGATGACTGTAGTTGGTGATGTTTTTGTAGATGTAAGTGAAGTCATGTCTCTGTTTTCAGGATAAGTCTACTCTAGAGATCAGCAACCAAACCGGTGATCTTGAACACTGCATTCAGGTAAGTGTTATGTTCTCATCAGTATCTAATGAGTATCTAATGAGTGGCCTTAGTTCAGTTTGCCATTTACTGTCCTCACTTAGGTTAAAGCAGAGTGTATTTGATCCCCTCTATGGTGTGGTGTATAGTAAAGGAGATTCACATGTGTACTACCTCCTGTTACCCTTGTACCATTTTGGGCCCCATTGACTTCCATTATAATCACATATTTTCCATATACTGTAATCCTGACATGTGATAAGGCTTTTCTCGTGGATACCTAATGGATCTAAGCCTCTGCCTTCAAAATAAAGGAAAAATAGGTTTTGGATCAAATGAGCACAATATTAGGCACAGCACCACCATAGACACTCAGTGGTTTTGAATGCAGGACATGGTTATCTTACCTTGCAAAATACATGGTAACAAAACGGCTAATCACCATAAAATAGTCTTGATGTAGTGGAACGGATATAAGAGAGTGGTGTGAATGTGATTGAGAATATATATATATATATATATATATATATATATATATATATATATATATACACTGTGTGTGTGTCGGTGGCAAACAAAACGGCCCGTAGAGCCGCCTCCTTGAAGTGAACAACGGCAGCCTGCCCCGTTTTTTTTTTCCTTTCTCTAAATCTCTCTAAATGTTTTTTTTTTTTTTTGCTTCACTCTGGACATGAGGCTTGTGTTTGCTCTGAGCAGTGAGGGGGAGGGGCAGTCGTTACACTCCCAGTGGCACATCAACAGAGCTGGAGGGAGAGAGAGAGAGATCCTTCTTATTGGATTCAAGTGCACATTTGAGTTCTGTGAGAACAGTTTGCAGCCTTGTCTTACTAGTCATTTCTACACAGACGCCATGAAATGCACAGACGCGGGCACGCACAACACGAAGCACATGGTCAATTTAGGGGAGGCTTAGGTTAAAGCAGAGTGTATTTGTGTTAGAAACGTCCCCAAAAGTTACAAGTGTGAGACCTAATGATGACTGTAGTTGGTGATGTTTTTGTAGTTGTAAGTGAAGTCATGTCTCTGTTTTTAGGATAAGTCTACTCTAGAGATCAGCAACCAAACCGGTGATCTTGAACACTGCATTCAGGTAAGTGTTATGTTCTCATCAGTATCTAATGAGTATCTAATGAGTGGCCTTAGTTCAGTTTGCCATTTACTGTCCTCACTTAGGTTAAAGCAGAGTGTATTTGATCCCCTCTATGGTGTGGTGTATAGTAAAGGAGATTCACATGTGTACTACCTCCTGTTACCCTTGTACCATTTTGGGCCCCATTGACTTCCATTATAATCACATATTTTCCATATACTGTAATCCTGACATGTGATAAGGCTTTTCTCGTGGATACCTAATGGATCTAAGCCTCTGCCTTCAAAATAAAGGAAAAATAGGTTTTGGATCAAATGAGCACAATATTAGGCACAGCACCACCATAGACACTCAGTGGTTTTGAATGCAGGACATGGTTATCTTACCTTGCAAAATACATGGTAACAAAACGGCTAATCACCATAAAATAGTCTTGATGTAGTGGAACTGATATAAGAGAGTGGTGTGAATGTGATTGGCCCGTAGAGCCGCCTCCTTGAAGTGAACAACGGCAGCCTGCCCCGTTTTTTTTTTTTTCCTTTCTCTAAATCTCTCTAAATGTTTTTTTTTTTTTGCTTCACTCTGGACATGAGGCTTGTGTTTGCTCTGAGCAGTGAGGGGGAGGGGCAGTCGTTACACTCCCAGTGGCACATCAACAGAGCTGGAGGGAGAGAGAGAGAGATCCTTCTTATTGGATTCAAGTGCACATTTGAGTTCTGTGAGAATAGTTTGCAGCCTTGTCTTACTAGTCATTTCTACACAGACGCCATGAAATGCACAGACGCGGGCACGCACAACACGAAGCACATGGTCAATTTAGGGGAGGCTTAGGTTAAAGCAGAGTGTATTTGTGTTAGAAACGTCCCCAAAAGTTACAAGTGTGAGACCTAATGATGACTGTTGTTGGTGATGTTTTTGTAGTTGTAAGTGAAGTCATGTCTCTGTTTTTAGGATAAGTCTACTCTAGAGATCAGCAACCAAACCGGTGATCTTGAACACTGCATTCAGGTAAGTGTTATGTTCTCATCAGTATCTAATGAGTGGCCTTAGTTCAGTTTGCCATTTACTGTCCTCACTTAGGTTAAAGCAGAGTGTATTTGTGTTAGAACCGTCCCCAAAAGTTATAAGTGTGAGGCCTAATGATGACTGTAGTTGGTGATGTTTTTGTTGTTGTTGTTGTTAGTATGGGTGGGTTTTAATAATCGATTCATTGATTAAAATCGATTCAGGTTTGGATAATGTGATATCGATTCATTAAAATCCGGAATCGATTTTTTTTTTTTTTTATATAAATGTATTTTGCCCAAAATCCTTCTCCTTCTTATTGGATTCAAGTGCACATTTGAGTTCTGTGAGAACAGTTTGCAGCCTTGTCTTACTAGTCATTTCTACACAGACGCCATGAAATGCACAGACGCGGGCACGCACAACACGAAGCACATGGTCAATTTAGGGGAGGCTTAGGTTAAAGCAGAGTGTATTTGTGTTAGAAACGTCCCCAAAAGTTACAAGTGTGAGACCTAATGATGACTGTTGTTGGTGATGTTTTTGTAGTTGTAAGTGAAGTCATGTCTCTGTTTTCAGGATAAGTCTACTCTAGAGATCAGCAACCAAACCGGTGATCTTGAACACTGCATTCAGGTAAGTGTTATGTTCTCATCAGTATCTAATGAGTATCTAATGAGTGGCCTTAGTTCAGTTT